>NC_039360.1:183990921-184169053 GCF_003573695.1 Papaver somniferum
CCCCCCCCCCCTTGGTTACTAAGAAATTGAAATTTTATAACAACAAAAGCCTCTCTGTGGGAACGAACTCTTTCTTATCACGTACTATATTTATATCTAGTTGAGTGAGAAAGTGAAATTATTTTTGACGCAAATGACTGCGATCAAATTTTGGCGCCACTGCCGGGGAGGCATACGGATTTTTATTAAGTTTTTAGTTTCTTATCATCATTTCTGCTTTCATATTTGCTTTTGTTTTCTTGTCTTTTTTGTCACTTGTTTGCGAGAATTGTTTTCAGGTACCTAATCCCTGGCTTCTAAAGATTGGAACTATCCAAGGTGCGGGATAACTACTCGAAGAGGCACAATACTCCAACCAAGTCAAGACACGACCGAAGAACAAGAGTTAGAAGTGGAAGAAGAATTACAACTAGAAGAAGAACAAGAGGTTCCATTTGTAGAAGAACCACTAGTTGAAGAAGAAGAAGAAGCAACGGGTGATGCAAATCGTACACTCAAGGACTTGGCTTCTCATAGGCTTGATGCACAACGGTGGTGTATTGAGACAAAATCAACCTTCGAGATCAAGCCGGGGTTGATTAGAGAGTTACCGAAGTTTCATGGCATGGCGAATGAAGATCCAAACAAGCATCTCATGGATTTCCACAACGTTATCATGGCTATGCTTCCACTGGAGACTAATGCGGATGGAGAAATGTTGAAAGCTTTTCCGTTTTCTTTGGCGGACAATGCTAAGGAGTGGTTGTATTATTTACCATCCGGAAGTGTCACTACATGGAACGGGTTGAAGAAACTCTTTCTAGAGAGGTATTTTCCTGCGTCAAAGGCTACTCAAATTCGCAAAGACATTTGTGGGATAAAGCAACACGTAGGAGAATCTTTGTATGAATTTTGGGAGCGATACAAGAGATTGGTGGAAAGCTGTCCAAACCATCAATTCAGTGACGCTATGATAATACAATACTTATACAAAGGTCTCCAACCAAGTGATAGATATCTTCTTGATGAAGGGGGTGGTGGAGCTCTAGTGAACAAGACGGTGACCCAAGCTACCGAGTTGATTGAAAGCATGGATGCAAACTCGCAACAATTCTATACAAGAGGTGAACCAATGGTTAGGCGAGTGCATGAAGTTACGGAGTCATCATCACACCGTGATCAAAGGATGGATAACATGGAGCAAATGATGCAAAAGATGGCTGCGGTTATTTTACCTTCATATGGTGAAGAGTTAGAGCAAGCTAGTGCGGTCTTTCCAAATCAACAAAGACGGTATGATCCCTACTTCAACACTTACAATCCGGGATGGAGAGATCACCCCAACTTTAGCTATGCAAACAAGCAAGGCGCGGTTCAACAACCTACATTCAACAGTTCAGGTGGATTTCAACCACAACAACAACAATTCCAGCCGCAATAACAACAATTTCAGCAACTACAACAATCGATGCAAAATCAAGGTTCTGATATTGATGTAAAGCTTCAAACTTTTATGCAAGGCATTTCTACCATGTTTAAGGAAAGTCAACAAGAAACTAAGAGTGCTATCAAGGAGTTGCAGACACAAATGGGCTCCATGGCGATTGATATAAACAAGTTGAAGGCAAAAAATAGTGGGAAACTCCCTTCTCAACCTATCAACCCAAAAGAGGGTGTCAATGCTATTACGTTGAGAAGTGGTACACAACTTGTGCAACCCGAAGTTACTGATTCGGGGAAGGTGGAAACACCAAAGGAGTCGGTTTTGGAGGAAAAGAGGGATGAAATTCCCCAAACACCCGAGGTACCTATTCCTAATTCTAAAAATCCGGTTTCTACGTATGTTTCTCCTTTACCTTTTCCTCGCAGATTTGTAAGTTCCAAGAAGGCGGAACTAGAAAAGGAGATTTTAGACGTTCTAAAGAATATTCGTGTGAATATACCACTCATTGATGCTATCAAGCAAGTTCCCAAGTATGCAAAAGTGTTGAAGGACTTGTGTACCAATAAGCAAAGGCTCAAAGGTAATGAAGTGCTAAGTGTGGGTAAGAATGCTTCGGCAATCTTACAACACAAACTCCCACTAAAATGTAAGGATTCCGGTAGCTTTGACATTCTAGTCACAATTGGTAACACCACATTTAACAAAGCTATGTTGGATTTAGGTGCATCCGTTAATGTTATGCCTGCATCTATGTACAATTCACTTGAGTTAGGTCCTCTTAAAAAGGCTGGAATTGTATTGCAATTAGCCGATCGCTCTAATGTTTACCCAATGGGTATTGTTGAGGATGTTCTTGTGCAGGTTAATCAACTTGTATTTCCAGCTGACTTTTGCATGTTAGAGATGAATGAAGGGTCACCGGACTCGTCTCTTCCATTGTTACTTGGGCGTCCCTTCATGAAAATGGCGAAAACCATTATTGATGTGGACAAGGGAACGCTAACTATGGAGTTTGATGGAGAAACAATACGTTTCAACATTTTCGAGACGATGAGATATCCTAGTGACGTCCACTCTTGTTTCTCCATTGATGTTATGGATACATTGGCACAACAAGTATTCGAATTGAATGGTGATGATGCTTTGGAAACCGTTTTAACTACATCCATGGATAATGGTGTAGAGTGTGGAAATGAAGTCAAGGAAGCCCTTGGTGATCTTAATTCACTACAAGGATGCCCAGAAACTCATAATATCTCTTTTATTTCTTTACCATGCAGTGATGAAAAGATTGTACCTTCAATTGTTAAATCTCCAAAGTTAGAATTGAAACCTCTTCCCGATCACCTAAAGTACTTGTACTTGGGTGACAAGGAAGACTTACCTGTGATTGTTTCTAACAAGTTAGTGAATTACAGGAGCAAAAACTTCTAAGGGTACTAAGGAAGTACAAGATGGCCATAGGATGGGCAATTGCTGATATCAAGGGTATAAGCCATGCCGTGTGTATGCACAAAATCCGTTTGGAGGACGATGCAAAGCCTACAAAGGAAGCGCAACGTCGTTTGAACCCTCCCATGATGGAAGTTGTGAAAAAGGAGATACTAAAGCTTTTGGATGTGGGTGTTATCTACCCCATATCTGATAGCAAGTGGGTGAGCCCGGTACAAGTAGTACCAAAAAAATCAGGTGTGATGGTGGTGGAGAATGATAAGAACGAACTTGTCCCAACTCGTGTGCAAACCGGTTGAATGGTTTGTATTGATTACAGGAAATTGAATGCCACCACTAGGAAGGATCATTTTTCATTACCTTTTATTGATCAAATGCTTGAACGTTTAGTTGGACACTCTTACTATTGCTTCCTTGATGGCTATTCAGGTTACAATCAGATTATGATAGCGCCGGAGGATCAAGAGAAAACCACTTTCACTTGTCCATTCGGTACTTTTGCTTATAGAAGGATGCCTTTTGGCTTGTGCAATGCTCCAGCTATCTTTCAAAGGTGTATGGTTAGTATTTTTTCAGAATATGTTGAAAACATAATCGAAGTGTTTATGGATGACTTTAGTGTCTTTGGTGATTCATTTAAACTTTGCTTGCACAACTTGTCATTAATCCTTGAACGATGTGTTGAAACAAACCTTGTGCTAAATTGGGAGAAGTGCTATTTCATGGTAACTCATGGAATAGTTTTAGGCCATATAATATCTTCTAAAGGCTTGGAAGTCGATAAATCTAAAATAGACCTTATTTCGTGCTTTAACCCCTCCCACTACGGTGAGGGAGATACGCTCTTTTCTTGGTCATGCAGGTTTTTATCGTAGATTTATCAAAGACTTTTCCAAGATAGCATCACCATTTTGCAACTTATTGAAAAAAGATGTGGTTTTTAACTTTGATGAAAAGTGTATGGCGACATTCAATCGTTTGAAAGAACTTTTGATTTCAGCCCCTATCATTAAACCACCGGATTGGAACAAGCCTTTTGAGCTCATGTGTGATGCAAGTGACTATGCGGTAGGTGCGGTGCTTGGGCAACGTGTGGGGAATATACCTCATGCTATTTATTATGCTTCTAGAACGTTAAATGAGGCCCAACAAAACTACACAACCACTGAAAAAGAGTTATTAGCTATTGTTTTTGCTTTGGTGATAGGATCCGGAGATACCTATTTATATAAACCGCAATCGCACGGTGTCTAACTAGTAGACAGAGGCAAGTACGGGTCGAACCCACAGGGAGCGGTGGAAATACCGTAATCAATATCTCTAATAAAACTAACACGAAATAATATTTTTGGGTTTTTAGGATTGAAAATGAAATACGAAAATTAAACTAAACTACAAGAATGAATCCAATGAGAAAGTCGGTAACCAGGGTTTATAATATCCACCACAACTTCTACTCAATTACTGAAATGAAATATAATCCATGAATTATTTATCGTTCGTTCTATCGACATCACCTATTATACGTATTAGAATCGCAAATATCACTGGGACACCCTAAGCATGGCACATCAAAAGATTGAACCAAAGCATGCACCATCAAATTGCGTTAGCGAGAAAGTTATACGAAACTAATTATATGTTCACAAATAATACCCGGCTATTCTAAGCATATCCCATCAAAAAATTTAACCCAAGCATGGAATATCAAACAAGTAGACAAAAATATTTTCGATCCTAACAATTATGCACAAAGGTTATACAAAACCGGTGAAGCGACAACCCATATTTCAATTAATCAATAAATAAGATCATGAAATTAATTTATTCAAATCAAAATAGCCTCAAAACCATAAATGTTTTCAATCAAGGTGGTCTAATGCTCCAAAGTGGTTTCACCATAAACCCTAGTTACAAAGAAATTAGAACATAGCTATGGATTTCTTAAAACCCATGAAAATGATAACAAAAGAGGAATGATCAAACCCAAGTTGTCTCGGTCGTCTCTTGTTCTTATGCTCGCCTCAGCGGCCGCCAAGCTTCTCTCCGTCTCTGTCTGTCACTAACAGAGAACCCTCCAGATTCTTCCGTCCGCTCGCCTCCCTTTTGAAAGTTGTTCTCCTTTTGTTTATATGCAAGTGTTGCCAGAAATCAAATTAAGACCTAGCAATACTGCCCAATGGGCCCAAACCATCAGGTCCATCTAGCCTCCATTCTATTCCGTGACTTCACTGACCAAAGCTTCACTTCTTGCGAACAGCTCCAGTTGACCTGATTGCAGTTTTACTTCCCATATCCTGTCCTTCTAGCCACTAGTAGCAACATCTCGTGCACTGCCTCTAATATAAAAATTCAGCAACATACAGAACCCTGACTTCGCCGTCGTTTTATATCCTTCTTCCATACTGGATCAGACTCGCTCCATTTTTTATCTTCTTTGTGTCCGAGCTCTCTATAAGAATGAGTACACAATCATTAGCCAACACTCGTTCTTCTTCTCCAAGCTCCTTCATCTTCTTGCTCCGTTTACTGCCTTTGGCACACACAACACATTCTGCCATCGATTGCGGCAGCTAAGCAATCCAATATTCATTGGCCGGACAATCACCAGCTCACTTCCTAAATATCAATGGCAGCGGCTCCTCTTCATTCCCTTTCTGGCTGAGAACAACTTTCTCTCGATCAGCACCTATGCAACTCCATTTTTGATTCAACGCACTAAGAAGTACATCACTCCGACACTGATTTCACTTTCTAGATGAACCTTGTTTCAGTCCATGTATGAACTCCCAAACTCCATAAGCTACTGCATCTCCATTGAGCCAACAACATCAGCACCCAAGTCCATCTTGCCATTCAAGGTCGACAGCAAAACCCCATTCTGTTTACGAAGCCCTCTAAACACCACATGAGAATTCATCTTTTCTCCCATCTCCACTATCGTACCATGAAGTTTCCATCTTCACCAGTTCCTTCTCGGCAACAACACATGCGACTAAAGAAAGCAGCAACTGCTTCTTCACTTCTCGTCTTCAGGCCATACTCGTCAGAACTGGCTCTTCCGATTCGTCCATACAATCAACACAGATTCAACATACAGCTTTATATTCATCCTGCCTTGGTAAACTTCATTCATTTGAAGCCAACTGATGTTTCATGACCATCTAAGCTTCTTCCTGCTCTCATTTCCTTATCGAACTTCTGTTTCGATCAACAGCAAACCAGCACAACAATCGTTCCCATGTCAAGGACCTGACCGCAGCATCGTTCTTTCAATTCATTCCGTTAAAATCTCTCCATCTACATGTCGCCAACCTTTCCCAACAACTCTGCCTGCAACTGTGTCGATCAAAGAACAACCAACTCCATTCACGTCTGTGTGTAGCACCAACAGGTCTACTCCAATCGACCACCATTAGCATCAGTTCCAACTGCCACTATTCGCCTCTACTCGAGACAAAGAAATCACAGTCAACTCTCTCGCCTTCTCAGCAGCCACCATCGTTCAGAAACCCAACTTCCAAACTCTTCCATCATCTGCCTCTGATCGACCGTCATTGACCAACACTAATTTTGAGAATAAAACCCACAGTAAATCATGCAGAGACACAAAACACCACCGCCGGCACTAACTGTAGTCAACAAGGAGAATCGGTGGCATCAGCTTGCTTGGAGAACTGAAAATGTGCCACGAGGTTCATTCCAGATTCCTTTTCTTCGATAAGAATTCAAGCTGCTGCTTAATTAAGAAATGAGCATTTCTTTACATTCCACTAACAACATATATGCTGATAATGAGGCCACGTACAACTTGTAACTCCAACTGGGCCTGACTAAATCGAACCAGCAAAGACAACTTTTTTTTGCCTTGCTTAATGACTTCCTGGTGGTGATGTGTAGCTAAGATGGTGGTGCTACATACAGGTCAAATATTGACATGGGTGCTCACGGTTTCCTTCATTAAGCTCTATTTCTCGCTGGTGTCGTGAGAGGTCTTTGTGCCTTTCATTGTAAACGCCACTATAACTCTCAATTTAGCAGTTATTTCTCGGATGATCAGGTTCACGAGTATCTTCTACAAAAGCAGTGCTTATCAACACCCCCACACTTATATTTTGTTAGTCCTCGAGCAAAACAAAAAATTGACCCGCTACGCAGCTGGTCATATCATAAGAGAGAGATAGACCCGCTACACAGCTGGTCATAAAATGAAAATTTGAAATAGCGTACACAAAACCCGCAACACAGCTCATGGAAAATACCATAGAAAAGACCCGCTACACAGCTGGTCATGACAAATACCATACACAAGACCCGCTACACAGCTGGTCATAACCCGAAAAGTCATATAATATTTTTTTTAAGACCCGCTACACAGCTGATCATCTTTTTTTCTTTTTTTTCTTCTTTTTTTTTCTTTTTTCTTTGTGTAGACCCGCTAAACAGCTTGTCATTCAAATTCAATTTGTTTTTTTTTATTATTATCAGAATTCCTAACGAAAGAGCCACTCCCCCAAACTTAAACATTACATTGTCCTCAATGTAATTGAGTCATCCATCGTAGAAATTAAGATGGGAAATTTAAGCAAACAAATAAAAGATAGAGGAAAGAAAACAAATCTGATGAGTTGACTCCCATGAAGCAAAATCGTATGGGTTGACTCCCATAAAGCGTAATCTTTGTATCCCTGCAAAGCATATATATAAAGTCTGAAAAGTTGGGGATCAATCCAACAAATCAATTCAGCTACGAATATGAACCTGCAAACACTATAAATCTCCAAAAAGATGTGTAAGTCCATTCCTAATAGAAAACAATCCTTAGTCGAAATAAGTAAATCACTCACATGGACAACCGACATAGAATCCATAGTAGTTTCTATTCGAGAAGCACGCTCTAAATCAGGTTCTAAATCAGCTGAAATACATCTGGTCGACACATTATCTTCACTAGAGATCATAGGAAGCAATGTATTGACAATGCAAAAAGGTACTGATTTATCAAAATCAACACAATGGTTTAAACTTGTATCTAATGGTTCAAGTTTATCAAAATCATCAACTCCTAAATCTGGTTCGAAGTTCGCGGAAATAACTTCCGTTGTTGAGTTACCTTGATTATCCATTGGAGACCGCAATGCATTGACGATGTCAATAAGCATAGGATCATCGGAATCTGCAAAGTGGGCTAAACAAACTGAGATTGGTTTAAAATCAGTAGTTACATGATCAATACCAATTGCCTCCACATCCACATCAACAATCATAAAATCACAAGATGGGTCAGCAAAACAGGAGCTCAATAGAGCAACAATATCATGAATAATCGCCTCATTATTATCTGCAACTAAGTGACTTATAGGAATCTCGTTATTCAAATGACCAGAAGGTATCTCATTACGAATGTATATTGTATTAAAGTCGTTAGACTCAACAATAATATCTTATGTATAAATATGTTCTTCTAAATCATCATTATCTGAATAAATGACGTCTCTAACACAACTCTCGTCCTTTTGAATAGACAAATAATCAGTTAAATGATTATGAGTAGGGTAAGATACAATAGATTCAGTTATTATATCGGTATCATAATTCCTAAAATCACTTCTAGTGTCAAGTTCATTTTCACCCTGATGGTATTGGGGTTGATACTCATCTGAATAACCACCCATAGCAAAATTATGTGGATTCCAAGTTCCATACCTGAGACGATTATAAGCAAGAACTTCCTTATATCGTGACCCATACATGTATTCCCCAAGCGTCATAGACGACGTCTCGCGCAAAGCACTCATCATTCTCAAAAAGGCTCTTGAAATAAAATTCTGAAGCACAAAACAAGTCAAAAGGAAAAAGAAATCCTAAAAAATAAAAATACTGTACAAAAAAATAATATAAATAAACACCTAACTATTTACAAAATCAAAAATACTAGTTACAATATTCCACAACCGCTCCCACGCAGCGGCGCCAAAAATTGATAGGATCCGGAGATACCTATTTATATAAACCGCAATCGCACGGTGTCTAACTAGTAGACAGAGGAAGGTACGGGTCGAACCCATAGGGAGCGGTGGAAATACCGTAATCAATATCTCTAATAAAACTAACACGAAATAATATTTTTGGGTTTTTAGGATTGAAAATGAAATACGAAAATTAAAATAAACTACAAGAATGAATCCAATGAGAAAGTCGGTAACCAGGGTTTATAGTATCCACCACAACTTCTACTCAATTACTGAAATGAAATATAATCCATGAATTATTTATCGTTCGTTCTATCGACATCACCTATTATACGTATTAGAATCGCAAATATCACTGGGACACCCTAAGCATGGTACATCAAAAAATTGAACCAAAGCATGCACCATCAAATTGCGTTAGCGAGAAAGTTATACGAAACTAATTATAGGTTCACAAATAATACCCGGCTATTCTAAGCATATCCCATCAAAAGATTTAACCCAAGCATGTAATATCAAACAAGTAGACAAAAATATTTTCGATCCTAACAATTATGCACAAAGTTTACACAAAACCGGTGAAGCGACAACCCATATTTCAATTAATCAATAAATAAGATCATGAAATTAATTTATTCAAATCAAAATAGCCTCAAAACCATAAATGTTTTCAATCAAGGTGGTCTAATGCTCCAAAGTGGTTTCAACATAAACCCTAGTTACAAAGAAATTAGAACATAGCTATGGATTTCTTAAAACCCATGAAAATGATAACAAAAGAGGAATGATCAAACCCAAGTTGTCTCCGTCGTCTCTTGTTATTATGCTCGCCTCAGCGGCCGCCAAGCTTCTCTCCGTCTCTGTCTGTCACTAACAGAGAACCCTCCAGATTCTTCCGTCCGCTCGCCTCCCTTTTGAAAGTTGTTCTCCTTTTGTTTAGAACCCTGATTTTGGGCATACCAAAATCTTTCAAGGCATACCACATGAAGACAAAAAAGTTTGTGAAATAGCAAAATCAGATTACCCCTTAACCCAATTTTTTTTAATGGAAAATCTGCGCTTTACGATTAGTGTTAGTAATATTGATTAGTGATTAAATATTTTGTTTAGTGATTAAGATAATTTTCAGAATTATAAAAGGTTGTTTAGATGATTTTTTTGATCATGCTTCGGCGAAACATGTTGAGGTTCGGCTCACATCTATGAGCCGAATCTACCAATTGATGAACGGTTCGGCTCACATCTATGAGCCGAACAACATCCTGAATAGCCCAGAAAATAATAATTAGTGGTTCGGCTTATATTTCGAAAATCGTATGAGCCGAACATCAATTTGTTATTTTTTGGGTTAAAATATTGTTATTGGTTCGGCACATATTGAGAATATCGTAATAGCCGAACCTCATAAATTTGCTAGGTTCGGCACATATTATGATTATCGAATATGCCGAACCCCTATGCATCTCTATCTGTGACTAGGTTCGTCTTGAAAGTTTATGAAATTTTAAGCCGAATTGTTCATATACACTTACATGAAGCTTTTGTGATGAACAATTCGGCTAAAAATGCAACTCAATTTTGAGCCGAACCCAACACTGTAACCGTCATTTAATCGATGAAAAACAACAAATAGGAGATTGGGTTTGTAAAAATTACTTTCTTTTCCTTATTTCCGGAGTTGGAGATGCAGTTGGTTCAGTTTCTGGTTCAATTGGTGGTTGATTTTCAGTTTCTACACCTTCATCTTCAATTGGTTCTTCTTCTTCAATTGATGGATTAGAAGACGATTTGGTTTGCCTAGTACCTAGTTTTCTTTGTACGAGTCATTATGTGGTTGAGTTTAATCGACGATCAAATTTTTACGAATCGACAATTAATCACGATGATGAATTTTTTTTCGCAGGAGGGGGAAGAGTTCGGCTAGAGGAGGAAGAAGAATAAGAGATGTTAAGGGAAACTGATTTTGATTAGAAAAATGATTTTAAATTTTTATATTAAGGATATATAGGTAATTGAACTACCCATAGGGTACCCCTTATAAGGTCACCCAAGATGGGACTATTGTTTTCTATGCCTTGAAAGATTTTGGTATGCCCAAAATCAGGGTTCTTTGTTTATACTGAAAACTACAGGGAGACCCATTCTTACACATTTTCCTACTGTGAAACCCACCCTCACAAAATCTCACGGGCGCACCCAAAAGCAGCCAACAAATTATTTGCAGGCCCAGAGTTTTCAAAATTCGTTTATTTTCTTTTTTATTTCCCAGTTTAGCCTCACTTTCAGTTTCAGTATATCCTGTTTATTTTCGAGAGATTGATTATCGAGAGAGATTACTGAGAGAGATTCAATTTACTCAGCAAAGCTTTAGCCTCACTTGTCCTTGATTACCGAGAGAGATTCAATTTACTCAGCAAAGTTTCAGGTTCGTTCGTTTTTATTCCAATCTTTGATTCTGATTTTTGTTTAATCTTGATTCGATTCTATGTTTTAGTTTTTGTAAGATTATGATCTATTATTTTATGTTTCCGAAGCTTAATTTAGTTTTTCGAATCGTTTTTAGATCTTTTAAGCTTGTTTTTGAATTTTTGTTTATTTTCTAGGTTTTGAATTTGTTAACATCAATGTAGATCTTTTCGATTAAATTTTTTTGTTTCGATTTCATGTTCCGATGTTGACATACCAATTTACTAGGTTTTGCTTCTGTTCTGTTGGATTTTTTATTTGATTTGTTTTTCCATTCTTATTTTTGATCTGTTATCTGTTATTGATTTTGATATCCGGTTGATTTCTCATCTGATTATGGTTAATGTAGATTGTTTGCTGTTGTTGATCTTTTAATTTTGAGTAAGAATTTTTGTGAAGCAATATGCAGGATAGATATGTTTGGTTTTTTCTCTTTTGTGTTTTGCAGGGTGAAAATGCCTGTTGGTAGTGCATTAGCTGTAATTCACTACTTCAGTGAATTCTTAGCACATCCTGTTGATGTCAACACAACTTTGGAGTCTTTGAAGACAGCCGTTTGCCAGAACTGGACTCGTTTATTACCGCATCATGTCAGATTTTCCTTTAATGATGGAAGCAAGTTTGTGCGAGTTGATTCTGATATTCTACTTCAATGTTTTGTATCTCGTTGCCACTGTAAAGGTCAGAAGAGCTTTGATTTACTTGTCGAAGTTGGTTGTAATTCTTCCAGAAGTCGTAGTAGAGCTTCAAGTAGTCGTGTAATAGAACCTGAACCCGAATAAGCTATGGTGAATTTCCTTGAAGATGGTTTTGTGCCTGTTAACAAGGTTCTTAGGACTGAAGGTTGGGATAAATCACTTGGTGAAGTTGGTAAAGTGTTTTTGGAGGTGTAGTAGAGGTACGTATCGTAGTGAAGAAATACGAGTTAAAAGATGGGCGTGTTCTTGTATATAAGAAGAATGAACCTAGCAGGTTCTATGGAAAATGCTCAAAAGAAAATTGCCCTTGGGAGTATAAGGTTTGTGCTGTTGATGTTGAAAACAGGATGCTTAAGGTTAAGAAATATGAGAGCAGTCATACTTGTGGTGTTGGAACTGAAAGGCTTTTCCACAGGCTCAGCAGTAAATTTGTTTCTAGTCTGATCAAGGATGAAATCCGAAGTGATCCGAGTTTCAAAGCATCTGATTTGGCAAAGTTTTTCAAAACTAGCTACGGGATCAATGTGAAATACTACCAAGCTTACAACGGAAGAGAGAAAGTGTATGAGGATATATTTGGTGATGAAGCCATGTCGTATTCGCATCTTCCATGGTATGTAGATTCCATTCGCAGCACAAATCCTGGGAGTTGGATTGATTTTCAAGTTCAAACGGATGAACATGAAGCGAACGAGGATAGTTCAGCTGAATTATAAGATGAGGCACCTTCAAATAAGTTTGTGCGTCTTTTTATTGCTTTCGAGGCATGCATCCATGGTTACCGTTACCTTTGCCCCATGGTTTATGTCGATGCTACCTTTCTTACAGGGACATATAGAGGATGCCTCATGGCTGCAACCGCTATCAATGCTGAAAATGGTAATTTTTCTGATAATGCATCCTTTTTATATATGTGCATAATGTCTCATGCATTATTTATTTTTTCTTCATAATGTCTTATGCATTATTGTTTTCACTTTTCTGGTTATGCATCATTTCTGTTTTATATGCATAAGACATTATACATTTTTTGTTTTAGGTGCATAATGTATTATGCATTATGGTTTTCACTTATTGATTTTATGCATCCTTTTTTATGCACATGCATAATTTCTTATGCATCATTTAGTTTAGATGCATAAGACATTATGCATTATGTGTTTTCACTTTTCTGGTTATGCATCATTTCTGTTTTAGATGCATAATGTCTTATGCATTGTTTAGTTTAAATGCATAATGTCTTATGCATTATTTAGTTTAGATGCATAATGTCTTATGCATTATGGTTTTCAATTATTGATTTTATGCATCCTTTTTATGCACATGCGTAATGTCTTATACATCATTTAGTTTAGATGCATAAGACATTATGCATTATTTGTTTTCACTTTTCTGGTTATGCATCATTTCTGTTTTAGATGCATAATGTCTTATGCATTGTTTAGTTTAGATGCATGAGCCATTATGCATTTTTTTAGCTGCACATACTTCATGTAGACGCTGGCTTGATTTTATATTTTTTTTTCTGTGCAGGCTTCTTCCCACTAGCCATGGCCCTGGTACCTGGTGAAGATAATGATAACTGGGAATGGTTCATGAGGAATTTGAGTAATGTTCTTGATCATGATAAAACGCCAATCACATTTTTATCTGATCATGCAGAAGGATTAAAGAGAGCGATTCCATTTTACTTTCCTGGAGCCTTCCATAGTTTCTGCTATTATCATCTTAAGATGAACTTACCTATTAATGCATCTGACGAAAGGTATGGTGCAGTTCTTGATTCATTTCAAGCTGCTGCTTATTCTCTTAGTCGCGAAGGTTTCCAAACTGCCATCGCTACTATTAGGGGTCTTGGTTGTGGTTGGGTTTCCGACTATATTGAAGATATCCCTCCAGAGAAGTGGTCAAATGCCTTTTTCCAGGGTTGTAGGTATGGTAGGACATCTTCTACTCTTGCTGAATCCTTCAATAGTTGGATGAAGGTACACAAGAAGCTCCCTGCAAATGCTCTTCTGGATCAGATAAGGAAGGATGTGATGAGTATGATGTCAGAAAGGCGGAATACGGGTAATAGTTTCATAACAATTCTCACACCGAAGAATGAAAATAAGATGAAGGCTCTTATTGATGGGGGTTTAACCTGGCTGGTTATACAGTCTGATACTCATGTTTATGAAGTGGAAGGAGGGGACAGTTCTCATAGTGTTAACCTTGTGGCAAGGACATGTACCTGTCAGAGGTGGCGCGTCTATGGGTTTCCATGTGTGCATGCTTTCGCATCGATAACAATGTCTGGTTCTAATACATATGATTTTGTTGAACCTTATTTCACTACTTCATACTTCAATAATGCCTACAGTCATGCAATTCATCCTATTCCGAACTATAACAGGCCTGAAGTTTATGAAGGTAATGATATTATCGATGTACCTGATGTTAGGAGGCCGCCAGGGAGACCACAAGCTAATAGGCATTTGAGCAGATATGAGAAGCCGCCCAGGAGAGCTAGTCGTTGTGGTAATTGTTTTGAGCTTGGTCATCATAACAAGAAAACATGTACGAATCCTACCTGTTACAAGAAGCCTCCGAAGCCGCCGAAGCAGCCTAAGGGAAGTTAAAGAAGAGCAATTATCTTGTTTGTTTTTTCAGACTATTACTTTTATGTTTGAACCTTATTCATTTTTCTTTCATTAGTTTCTGTATTAGTTTTTATGAACAAGTACTTTTTCTGTACTTAGTTTCTTTTTTGTATTGGTTTTATGAAAAATACTTTTTTTTTTCACTGTGTTTTTCTGCTTCTATCAGATAATGTTTTCATTTTTATTCTTAAATGCATAATAGATTATGCTTTAGTTTTTGATGATGCATAACTTGTTATGCATTAGTTTTTATGATGCATAACGTATTATGCTTTATTGTTTTGTAGATGCATAATCTCTTATGCATTGTTTTTCGACGATGCACGATCTGTTATGCATTTATTCTTTTAAAGATGGCGTCATAACGACTCATGCAAATGTGGTTCCTTCATGCATCTGCATCTGCATAACAAGTCATGCACATTTATTTTATTAGGAATAACATGTTATTCAGGTTTATTTTGTTGCATAACTTGTTATTTAGATGTTTATATGTAACCTGTTGTTCCTTCATTTTCCTTGTAAGATTTATATCATAGTACAGTTAAATGAAATAAGATTGCAGCAAATAGAAGCACTGAAACCAACATTGATATATAATAAATATATTTATAAACATCGACAAGATAACATAAGTTGTTCTGACAAGAACTACTAACTACTTTCCCATTAGTTTTCACTCCCAAGTTAAATTTCTCAACCTACCAACAACACACAGGTTGTTAAAACAAAGTTATGTTTGAGCCTTTCTATTATGCACAACTTCACATTTGACGCTCATCTTCATCACATTGACGCGCAATATCATCACAGATGTCTTCATTGGCATCTATCGCCCAACTGTTTCTAAGATCCGTCAGCATTTTCAATACCAGACTTCCTCTTTTCTTGTTGGCTTTTTCTACTGCATCTTCCTTTCCCAACTTCAGCCATTTGTTCCTGACTTGAGACTTCATGCTCATCTTCATATAATAGCATACAAATATGAGGCAGTCGGGGTGATGACCTTGTTCAGGAACAATCTTGGTAAAAATATCCTTGTATACAAGCGGTTCCCGCTTTATATCCACGATTTGTGGTGATAGATTCAGTTCATCATATCTTTGGATCAAATACGGCATACAAGCCTTTGCCATTATGAGAGCTTGTTTCTTGCAGTTAGATTTATAGCCTTCAACACTGTTATAGTAGTTCCACTCACCCTCTGAAAAGTCATACTCTAACAATGTCCAATGTGTACCAGCAGGGTTTTCCTTTGTCATATAGTTCATTGGAATGAACATTCTCTCAACTTCAATAGGGAGATTCAAGATGAATTCTCCAACAAATTTGGCAATCCCATCTTTCTCCTTTTTTCTAACAAAGAACTGCAAAATAAATATTTTTTAGGAAAAAAAAGTTACTGGATGCAATTGAAAGGGTGCACAACAGGTGTAGAAAACAATGTTGAATAACTTGTTATGCAGTTCAATCTAGTTGCACAACATTTTATGCTGAAGTAATTATATTGGCATAAGATAATATGCAGGAATGACTTGTTATGCAACAAAATGATTTTATTTTCTTGACTTACCCAAGCATCTGGCATCATGAATGCAGACTCCGCATACCTATGTTCAACACTATCAGCCATCTTTTCATTTTCCCGCTTCTTGAACAACCTATAACTGTAGTAGCGTACTACTTGGTCTTATAAGTATTCGTTGTTCATTAGCTGCCTTATTATATCTCCGTGAATCCGAATATCCCACAAGTACGGGTCTTCTCCTTCTCTGATACTCCAAGCCGAATTTCTGCAGATGACGTAAGACACAATTGGTGAGATGTTTAACATTCCAGATTCCTTTTCTTCGATAAGAATTCAAGCTGCTGCTTAATTAAGAAATGAGCATTTCTTAACATTCCACTAACAACATATATGCTGATAATGAGGCCACGTACAACTTGTAACTCCAACTGGGCCTGACTAAATCGAACCAGCAAAGACAACTTTTTTTTGCCTTGCTTAATGACTTCCTGGTGGTGATGTGTAGCTAAGATGGTGGTGCTACATACAGGTCAAATATTGACATGGGTGCTCACTGTTTCCTTCATTAAGCTCTATTTCTCGCTGGTGTCGTGAGAGGTCTTTGTGCCTTTCATTGTAAACGCCACTATAACTCTCAATTTAGCAGTTATTTCTCGGGTGATCAGGTTCACGAGTATTTTCTACAAAAAGCAGTGCTTATCATTTGGAAAAGTTTCCCTTTTATCTATTTGGTACAAAAGTTGTTGTCTTTTCTGATCATGCAGTGTTTAGGTACTTGCTTATGAAAAAAATAAGCGAAAACGACGCTTATACGATGGATCTTTCTTTTGCAAGAGTTTGATATTGAAATCAAAGACAAGAAAGGAATTGAGAACACCGTTGCGGATCATTTGAGTCATCTTGCTGTGGACAAGGAAGCTATCCCATTGCGTGAAAGTTTCCCGGATGAGCAACTATTCTCAATTGCCTTTGGAGAACCATGGTATGCCGACATTGTGAACTACTTGGTGTCTAAACAAATCCCAAAGAACTTGTCTCGTCCAGAGAGGGACAAACTTAAGAGGTTAGGGAACCAATACATATGGGATGATCCATACTTATGGAAACAAGGTAGTGACCAAGTATTACGAAGGTGCGTTCCCGAATCTGAATTTAATTTTATCTTGTCTTTTTGTCATTCTTATGCTTGTGGAGGACATTTTGGGAGTAAGAGAACCGCTCACAAGGTACTTGAAAGCGGTTTCTATTGGCCAACCTTGTTCAAGGATGCATATGTATTTTGTACAACTTGTGATAGGTGCCAAAGAACATGCAATCTAGGTGCCCGAAATCAAATGCCACAAACTTTTATTCAATTTATTGAGGTTTTCGATGTACGGGGTATTGATTTTATGGGTCTTTATGTCAATTCTCATGGGAATTTTTATATCTTACTTGATGTTGATTATGTCTCCAAATGGGTGGAAGCTAAGGCCACCCCGACTAATGATTCTAAAGTGGTTTCAGATTTTGTGCAAGCTAATATCTTTGCAAGGTTTGGAATTCCAAGAGCCATAATTAGCGATGGGGGCTCTCACTTCAAAAACAGGATATTACAAACCTTGTTGAAGAAGTACAATGTGTCGCACAAGATTGCAACACCTTATCATCCCCAAACAAATGGACAAGTCGAGGTTTCCAACCGGGAGGTGAAATCCATTCTAGAGAAGACGGTGAACCCAACAAGGTAAGATTGGAGCATGCGACTTAATGATGCTTTGTGGGCTTATAGAACCGCATACAAGACACCTATCGGGATGTCTCCCTTTAGGCTTGTGTATGGTAAACCTTGTCATTTACCCGTTGAAATTGAGCATAAGACGTTTTGGGATAGTAATCAATGCAATATGGAGATGGATGTGGCTAGAAAGCAAAGGAAGTTACAACTACAAGAGCTAGAGGAGCTCCGCAATGATGCATTTGAAAGCTCGCGCATTTATAAGGAAAAGACGAAAGCATTTCATGATAACATGATTTCTAGGAAACAATTTTGCATTGGGCAGAAAGTGCTTTTGTTTAATTCTCGCTTGCATTTAATTCCGGGTAAAGTAAGGTCACGATGGATTGGACCTTTCGTTGTTACTAATGTGTTTTCTCATGGTGCAGTGGAAATTCGTAGCATAGCTACAGGCAAAGAACTTAAAGTTAATGGGCACCGGTTGAAACCATATTATGAGAATTTCACTTCCGAAGTGGTGGAAGGAGATAACTTTGTGGATGCACTCCCTCTGGAGGAGGCATAGAAAGCAAGGAGATAGTTTGGCTGACGACTTTAAACCAAGCGCTAAATGGGAGGCAACCCATAGGATGAGTATTTCTTGTCTTGTATTTATTTCTTGTTTTGTTTTTAGTTTTTCTTGTCTTGTTTTGCATTTATTTGTTCTGATTTCTTGTCATTATCATGTTAGAATTTCCCACCTTGACTTACTTTGGATGACTCAATTTACATTGAGGACAATGTAAAGTTTAAGTGTGGGGGAGTGGTTGCATTTGCATTGTAATTTTTTCAAATTTTTTCGACTTTTGTGTAAAATAGTGAATAAGAAAACTCCAACTTGTAGTTAGTTTAGAGTCACATAGTATACACGTCGCTAAGATTACATCGAGATTATCATAAGAGTGACTGAACTTAGAGATGACAGAGAACATGATCGGGTTTCTTAATTGTATGAGAGTTAAAGTTGGATTTAACCATCCCAGTGGCAAATGAGGTGCAGACTGAATTCAGTATTAGATTTGTGATCCCCTACAGTGGAGATTACCCATGTTACATCATGAGAGGCACCGACCTTCACTTCTTTGTACCTGTCTAAATATGTGCTTTTAGAGTGTGTGTCACCGTACGTAAACTCCGGGTAGAATGGTGAGCTACCCAACCTCCCACCAATAGAAGCACTATTTTGATCTCTTGAGTGCTATTTTATCAATCATGAATGGTGACATCGAATTGCTAACTTACATACCACTTGTAATATTGTTCGCGGTTAGCACCATCCACTTTATCTCTCTCTACACCGACAGGTCCATAGAAACACTATCATCATCAACAAGAGGAGCATCACAAATTCGAAGGAAAGTTGAAAACGTTTAAGGTTTAAAAGAAACAATACAAAAATGAGCAGATTTCAGATTCAAGTAAAGAAACAAGACAAGGAGCAGAATTTTTACAAGTTGAAGACTTTGTACAAGAATGAAGATTATTAAGATGAGAATTCAAGAAGTTTGTGATATCGAGACACACAAGTTGTGAAGAATTGAGCGGTAAAATTACTTACACCATGGCCTTTGTACTTGCATTTTTATTTTTATCTTTATTTTGTATTTGTATTATTTTCTCGTGTCTCAAAAAAAAAAAAAAAAAAAAAAAAGAGAAATTTTGTTAGGTTCATCATTAGTTTTCGTATTTTGTTTATAAAAAAAAAGAAAAAAAATCATTGCATCATATTTGGTTTGTTTAGTTCGTTTTTGGTTTTGTATTCATTCAATAAAGCAAATGGAAGAAGAAATATCCATAATGAGGTTTCAAGCAACACGGAATTAGAGGAAATAATCACATTGTCAAGATTCTACGAAGTTCAAGAGTTATCATCAAGAGTTGAAGACCGAAGATGAAGATGAAGACACCGATTGAAGACCGGAGACGTTTCTATGGATGTTGTGAGAGTGGTGCTAACTGCACGTCGAACGGATAACGAGGTAAGTAAGCATATTCCCACCTTCGTTAAGTGGTTGATTTCCTTTCCTAGAGATCATCAAAAATATGGGTTTTCAAAATGAATAAAAGATGTGGGTTTTCAAAACAATTCGGAGGGTTTTTGCCTTCCTACCTATTCAACGTGTCGCAGGATTCTCTCTTCATTCCTACCTCGACACATGTGTGACCCATAAAAAGTTGTTTATTATTGAGAGCAATATCATAAAACCATTTCTTGTGAGGAAGAGTCGAGACTTTTGATCACTCCGAACCCGAATTTCTTTCGAAAAGGGATGATTATTTCTCTCTCAACTTTTAAGGATGAGATTGTGTTCATATATGTGTATAACTTCTTATGACTAGTGTGCAGAATCTCTATGTCTTCTTAGCGCGTTGGATGCTATCATTACGGAGAACTAGTAAGTTTGAAATGTAGGTTTTGTGGGTATATCTCTAGTAAACCCTCATGAGATGAAGTTGTTTGTATCCTTTAGAATAAGTTTTGTTTGATTTGCTCGAGGACTAGCAAAGTCTAAGTGTGGGGGAATTTGATAAGTGTCTAAAACACCCTGATTTATTATCAATGTTTATGCTTTCTTTCTTTTTTTTCTTGTGAAATATGTATCTTATGTTTGCTTTTGAGTTATTAGGTGTCTTGGAGTCATATGGAGCAAAAGAAGGAAGAAAGCACTCTTTTGGAGCATAAAGGGCATAATCGTCAATTCACAAGCGAGTGTAGCTAGAACTAGCTTAGGTTATGCGGCGAAAAAAGGCAAAGAATGAGATGTTAGTTTCCCACAACTGACAGTCGAGCAAGGAAGGAAATATGTTGTCAGTTTTCTAAAACTGACAAGTCATATATGATTTTGGCTAGCCCTTATCTAGCTCATTTGGGTGGTTATATCCACTCCACTTTAACTCTTACACAAGACCTGAAATTCAGAGAAGAAATCATTTCTTCTTATCATTGTTTTTTTTTTATTTCTCTACTCTCACTGAAAAATCGAGAGACTCAGAAATTGAGAGGAGATCGATGGGGAGATTCAGCTGTTGTAGGGAAGAACAAGGATGGATTTGTGTTGTTGTTGATTACAGAGGACAAGAAATTGTGAACTGAATTTGAGCAGTGAAGAAGAACCTGATGCAATTAGCAGTTAGGGTTTCGATTTGTTCTGAAATTGAAGAACAAGCAGCAGTTGAATCTGGATCGAGAAAGAACAGAGATCGAGAAGATTCAGATTGGGGTTATCATATTTAAGCAGCAGAGATGATGAATTTGTGGTGGATTAGTGACTCTGAGATGAAGAAAAGTTCAGGTTAGGGTTCTGAATCAGATGAAATTGGCAGAAAAGGGGTTGATTGAATCGGAATATGAGTTCGAAATGGATCTGAGGCTGTTACTAATGGGTCTGTGGAGTTTGATGTTAGGGTTCGAATGGAGGAAATGTGTCTCTGGTGGTGAGCTGAGTACAACTGAGCTGCAGGACAACAAATGGGTTTGTTGGAGGAGCAGAGATAATAGCTTTTGAATTGTTGAGAAGGTGCAATTGCAGAAAATTAGGGAAGATGGGTTGTGTTTCTGTTGGTCAAGGAACTGAGCTTGAAGCTGGAATTTGGGTTTGGCTTGAAATGGAAATGGTGAGAACAAGGTGATGTTGAGATTCAGGTGAAGAAGGAAATAGAAGTTTAGTTGCAGTTGGAAGTGAAGTCGACAGCTGACAGGGACTGAATGAATGTTTTGCAGCCAACTGAGTTACAGATGCTCATGGTAGTGAAGACACTGGTGTGTATGTTCAGTTGATAGCAGAGAAGAGCACACTGTTGGTCTGAATTGTGCAAGAATTGACTAGGTGAATGTGAGTTTCAAGTCCAAAGAGATGCCATATGAGTTGGTAGTAACGTTAACCATGGTGCTGTGAGCTGAGGATAGATGGGAGATTGCAGTTCAGATGGATGAACTGGTGGTGTTGCTGTGTGCTGAATTGATTGAAATGGGAATCATTGCTCAAGTGAAACAATGGGTACTGGTGGAAGTGTGCATTTGCAGGCAAAGGAAACAGCATGTGGTACTGATATGGCTTGATAGAGCTACAGAGAATGGGAATTGGTATGGTTGATTGCAGTATGTGGGTTGAAAACTGAAGCATGTGCAGGTGGTAGTTGTTGGTTGAATTGGTGGTAGCTGCTACTGAGCTGAGATTGTTGGTTGCAGTGATGATATTGGAAGTGGAAGTGATGATCAAGATGGATTTAACTTCGCAGGAATGGCTCGAATTAAATGGCATGAGCTTTCAATGAAGCTACAGGTGCTGGGAGAAATGAACTGATGCAGCCTGGTGTTGTGGTGGTGCTTGAAGTGTTGTCACAAATGCACTGGAAGATGGAGTCTTAGATGGGGTAATGAGTTTGCAGCTATGTAGGTTTTGCAGTAGATGCTGGTGTTGTGCAGTGGTGGACTTGCATTGTTGAGGAGGAAGTGCAGCAATGATAATGAAGCACGATGATGGTGCACCACAAGATGGCTGGCCAAGGAGTTGTGATGCACAATCATTATGCAACACAGTTTATGGCATGTGCAAGATTGCAATGGCTTTGGCCTTGGATACTCAGACCATTCAGCCCAGCTGAGTCTGACTTGTTATCTAACTCATCCATCTGATTCACCTTGACTCGGTTGACTTGTCTCAACTTTATTGTTTATGTTTCATTGTAAATATTGTTGCATGATTTGGGTGCTAGTTTGATTGAGTCCGGAATCAATTAGATTGGTGTTCATATCTATTGCTAGATTAGGTTTTATTATACGAAAAAGTGATAAATTCCTGATTATAAGTAGCATAAATGTGAGTAGTGCTTGTAGTGATATATCCTACTAGTCACATATGAATCATAACCTTTGTTAAAACGAATTAGTGCTTTTACACATTTGTTTGCATTGATTAGTCTTATTTCATAGAACTTAATGCTCTTAGGGAGTTAAACTTAATTGTGCTTTTACACTTTAGGTTGCTTTATAGGTAGATTTCACAATAGCATCTTTTAATGTTGTTTGTGATAAAATCGGGAAATAAACGGGATACTCTTGCGATCAAGATATCCTAGGACTTTTAAAATATCAATTCTAGTCATTGATGAAAATACATGCTTGTGAATGATACTATCTCGTGACCAATATCTTCTCCTTATTGATTATTCCAATTATTTACTTTGCTTTCAATTACTTTTATTGCTTTGCTAAAAACAAAAATTCCCCCCCTTGGTTACTAAGAAACTAAAATTTTATAACAACAAAAGCTTCTCTGCGGGAACGGACTCTTTCTTATCACGTACTATATTTATATCTAGTTGTGTGAGAAAGTGAAATTATTTTTGACGCATACGACTGTGATCATATATGCACCAACCGTGCAGAAGGCATACGAACTTTCAGATGGGCAACAGAGGAAGACAAGGTTTGGCGCGTCGAGAATGTCACAACCTGATCCATTGCATGTAGAGACACCACCATCAAAAAAGTTGAAGAAAAACTGATGATTTTTGGATAAATGCTCTTTAATATTTTTTTTTGCAAACTGTTAAACCAAAGCTCAACATTTTTTACTGTGTTATTAATAATAATATGAATTTTTGTCATATATGAATTTCAGATTTAACCACAATTTAGAAAGTATATAAGAGAATTTGGATAGTGCCAGGTGGGTGGTTTAGATGCGCCATATCTGAGCGGCTTAGAGACGTCACACGCGTAATATACACGCTTCGAGATTAATTGGCGTGGCTAAACATAACATAAAGACATATTAAGCAGATATAAATTTGAGTGGCTAAATATCATATAAAGCCACGCTATGAACGGCTCCCAACGTTACATGTGGACGGTCAATGTTACATCTGAACGGTCAATATTGCATCATCTTAAACGAGATTCAATGGTACATAATACAGCCACGTGGATGAAGGTAATTGTAAATTGGCGTGGCAAAATATCACATATAACCACGCTATATGGCGTGTCTATAGGTTCTTCAATGAACGACTCACAACGTTACATGTGGACGGCGTAGGATGCATATAATTTAACGGTCAGTATTGCATCATCTAAAATGAGATCCAACGACTCCTAATACAGCCACGTGGATCAAGGTAATTGTAAATTGGCGTGGCTAAATATCACATATAGCCACGCTCTTTGGGACATGTCTATAGGAAATCAGTGAACGGCTCACAACGTTACATGTGGACGGTGAAGGATGCATATAACTGAACGATCAATATTGCATCATCTTAAATGAGATCCAACGATTCCTAATACGGCCACGTGGATCAAGGTAATTGTAAATTGGCGTGGCTAAATAGCACATATAGCCACGCTATATGGGGCGTGTCTATAGGATATCCAATCAACGGCTTACAACATTACATGTAGACTGTGAAGGATGCATATAATTTAACAGTCAATATTACATCATCTTAAATGAGATCCAACGATTCGTAATACGGCTACGTGGACCAAGGTAATTGGAAATTGGCGTGGCTAAATATCACATATAGCCACGCTCTATGGGGCGTGTCTATAGGATATCCAATGAACGGTTCTGTAGATGGGAAAAAACGATTTGCTGGTTTTTAAGGAATTGAGGAGATGACCGTACGGAGGAGACTCCTCGAACCGAGCGAAATGTTAAACCTCACACAGATGCACCGCTGCAAAGGGGGTGCTTTAGATTCGAGAGATCAATCTGTAGTACTCCGGCCTAAATCAAGACAATGACCGTTCCAGAGTAAATTCGGTCACAAGAGAGGATGGGTTGATCTGTAGGAGGGAAGCTGGGAAATGTGTGGAATCAATGGTAATCAAAGATTGTGGGTGTGTGAATTCTGAATATGATAAGCTCTGAATGATTGAAATTGCTCAATTGAGAATAGTTACTCAATTGATGAGTTGATGATCTCGTGTTGTCGATGAGACATGAGATTGATGATACTGATGATGCTGATGATTCAATCATGATTCAGAGACTTATTTATATTACTGGAATTTTAGACACCATGACTCCATGAAGTGTGACAGTTGATGGAATCAAGGAGTGGGGAAGTGGGGATCGTGTTTGAAACCAGTTGCTCAACGTGTGGAGACTTGGTCGATTTTCCACCCACTACCTCGTGAATTCCTTCAACTGATTGCACGACTTGCTCACATTCCATCGTGTGTTTGAACACACGTGCCGTAGATTGCCAGACCAAAACCCTAAGTGATATCCCCCAAAGTGACACGATTGACGTCTCGTGGTTTGTTAGTCAATTGATGATTTCGTGGTTTGATGGGACGATGAGTCCATGTGGTTGCTGATTTGAACATGATGTTCTGAAACTCATGAATTGAACATGTCATGAGACAAAGATATAGTTCTTACGATGAAGTGAGCAAGTATTACTCATTCGATGGATCGTTGAATATTGATTGTTGAACCAATATTCCTTGGTTTGAGCAAATATTTATCATCTGAGCAAGTGTTGCTCATGTGATGAATTATTGAATATTTGATCGTCTGAGCATGTGTTGCTCATCTGATGGATTATTGGCAGCGTACCAAAAATATTAATTAGAATACTGGTCGTTGAACCGAGCATAATTAATAAAATTAATGACCATGAGGTCGTCGTAAAATTATTAAGATTGGAACCTGGAATGATGATCCTTTGATTCAGAAACCCTAATTTGATCAATTGATGATCAATTCATGGTTCGTCGGAAGTTTAACCATAGGACGAAGGAGGGAGCGACTATATGGGACCGTGGATCAACCATGTAGTTTCCATATGCTCACGTGAGCAAATACGAAGAACTCCTGAAGAGTCGACAATTTGTTGGTGGAAGAATGATTAAATGCTGGCTTAATCATTTATTCAAAAATTCTCGTCGGAGCCTTAGGTGAGAAAACCTAATTAATTATGACGAGGCAAGGGACCGACCATGGAGTCATGAAACCGGCCCTGGGTTGTCACGTGACCGCCTGGCGATCACTTCATGAAAACCCAAAGTGTTTGGAAGAGTTTTGGACCTAATACGAGCAATTGTGCAAATTAGGTCAAAACTGTGAAAATTGATGGGACCGGCTTCCGTGAGCCAAAGAGCCAATTTTGGTCGGTCAAGATAGTGTGCTCGTGTCCTCAAGGCGTCCGCGTCTCAGTCCTGAGAATTTTGATATTTTCTGGCGTGCAATTGAGCATCCATTTGAGAAAATATGTCAAAATTAGGGTTTCGACGAAACTGAGGAAAACATCATGAGATGATGAAAAATAATTATAAAATAAGGAATGAGGAGGCGTGGGACCACCGTGGTCAAGGCATGGTCGACCGGTCGTGACCACGGTCCCGTGGTGCCTTTTCCTTAATTTTATAATATTTTGATGATTTTATGAAAAATTCATGAATTTTGAGAAATTTGATGAATTTAGGGAGTTTCCATGAATTGAAGGAGTTTTAAGGAGTTTTTATGAGTTCATGGAAGCACAATATTAAAATATGAAAAACACGGGCGTGTGGGACCATGGAGGCATGGCCGGCCGGTTATGGACCGGTCCCACGAGTTTTTCATAATTTTTTAATATTTCTAGTTATTTTTGATGATTTGAGGGAATTTTTCCTAATTTGAGAAAAATACCATAAAATCAAGGAATTTGATGATTCAAGGAAAAATAGGATAAATAATAATAAAATAATAAAGCAAAGGGAGTGTGGGACCGGCTAGGGCATGGCCGGCCGGCTAGTTGCCCGGTCCCACAAGTTTTCATTATTTTATTTTATTTTATTATTATATGATGATTTGTGCAAAAAATATCATGAAATCAAGGAGTTTTTTTATGAAATTAGATAAATAATAACAATAATAAAAAAATAGTAAGGAACCGTGGGGTGTGGGGCCGGCTGGGACCAAGGCATGGCTGGTTAGCCAATGGTCACTCCCCACACTCCTTTCCTTAATTTTATATTATTTGTTATGGATTTATGGAAGTACCATGAAACCGAGGAGCTTCCTCGAGACGAAGGAGATTTGATCAGATGAGAGAATTTTCATCAAATCATGGAAAATAATAAAAATATATTAAAAATATAAAACTGGCATGGAACTGACCACGACACGGTCGGTAGGTCGTGTGTCCGTGTTCCCAGCACCTTGGTCAATATTTTTAATTATTTATTATTTTTTTCCCTATTTTGCATAGGTTCATCGTTTCGTTGTATTTTGAAATACTCGTTCGTGCGGTGACTATTAGTGTATCGCCGTTGAATACACTTTCACCATTTGAATCGGGGCTTACTTAGAGGTATCTCAGACGCCCGGTTGTTGATTATTTATTACTAATTGTGGAATTCAGTGGAGAATAATTCACAAATCTGAGTAATAAGATGTTTATTATTAATTCATAGGATCAGCCGAGGATTCGACTACGAATTCAGAATAATAAAGCGAGCATTACCATTCCATGGGATCGTAGATTCGACCATAGAATCGGAGTAATTAAGATTTATCTATTACCATTTATGAGACCAGTTGTGGATTCAATCATGAAATCGTAGTAATGAGATAATATAGTCATTGCTATTCTATGAGATCAGGTCGTGGATTCGATCATAGAATCAGAACAATTGTTTATTGCCATTTAATGGGACCAGTCGTGGATTCGACCATGGAATAGGAGCAATTGTTATTGCCATTCCATGGGACCAGTCGTGGATTCGACCATGGAATAGGAGCAATAATAGATTATTCTGGGAATTCAGTAGTGAATGTCACGACAGAATTAATTTTAATTAGGAATAATTAACTTTATGGCTCTATACTAGCAGAGCAAGCTGTCTAGGAGCATTAATTATCCCGATATGAGCTTGTCGGTAAGTCATATCCTTTAGATAGTCAGTGTAAACTCGTTGTTTGTTCCTGAAGACGTTATCGCTCTATACTAGCAGAGCAATCTGTCTAGGAGCCGTCCATCTCGTGATACTATATAGAAATAATCACTGAAAGTGTTCAGTATTCATGAGATATGTCGTTGTCCAGTCGTGAGACTACATATCTACATGTACTCTAAGAGAAAGTACTCTCCGTCGAGAATTCGATGAGAGACCCGTGTCTCAATACTCACGTCTGATTGCTGGATCAGAGCTTCGTATAATTATGAGTTTACGATTTTAGCCCTTGTCGAAAATCCACCATCTACATTAAGTCCCATGCTGACTGAGTTCCTCAGTCAGCATTAAATGGTGATTTTCCGGCCATAAATAATAATACCAATAATTGAACTTAGTCGTAAGTTGAGACGTTTCCGGATTTAGAGAGCATGAGCAAACCACGACTTGATGAAGGCTTCAATGTCATGATTCGAGCGTTGTTTGATGAGCATAAATTGGTGTTGAACCGCTGGTTTGGACGACGAGTCCGTGGTCGGTTAGGATTCACGGGTCCGGGACCAAGAAAGGGAATCCGCGGACGTTCGTTCGTTAGTTTAAGAAACAAACAAGATAAATCTGAGTCTAATGATAAAATTTTGTCTATGAGCTTTCACGAAAAACAAAATTTTATTATTTCTTTTTTAAATATGTGAGATTTCTCAAAGTGGAATAACTCTCGTTTCAAAGGTGAATGCTCGTACGAGAGAAATAATGTTTGTATGTGAGTTTTCACAATTGTAAAATGGACGTCTGTCCAATTTTTGAAAAACCAGTGAATGTTAAAATTCACGTGGGTTGTTCACAGTTTAATGACTATCAAGTCATGATTTTGAATAATGAATTTTGCTCGACTTTGCAGGTTTGAAGGAACGAGCAAATTTTCAAAATTTTGTCATTATAATCACTACAGCTAGTGAAATTATAAATAGGTAAGAGTTGGATTTTTACCGTTTCAGTGCGTGCTTGTTGTTGGTATATCCGTGACTCCGTGTATTTCGCCTCAGATAGTGGTGACTTCTCGTTACAACCACCCTTCTAGATATTCCGGCGATCACTCCAGAAATATCAAGTCGAACATGAAGAGCAGATGTTCATCCTGGGATGAATCAACCTTTCAGAGACGCTGGAAAGCTGGTACTTTGTATGTCTCTAGATCATCTGTGAGTCGTCCCTTATCAGCATAAGCACCGCCGACTTCAGCAAATGAGGCTATCAGCTAAAGATGAAGTTCGGCTTTGTGTTGATGGTGTAGCTCCTGATTCAGATATGGATGAACGAAGAATTTCGCCATAATTCGTCATCAGAAAATTCAGAAGTTAGGTCTTCATTGAAATTTTTGTAGAATCTTCGTTCGATGTTGGATTTTCGCGTTCTACCCATGTATCCTCATGCCCAAAAAATTTCCAAACTTTAGGAAAGAAGATTTTTGGGTTCCGAGCATGTTTAGGATCCGAAATCGACGAAACAGTAAACTTCCAGGAGACCTTCAGAAAATTTTCAGCTGGCATGTGGTCCAATGTTTTGGCCACAACTCTTCGCTCGTTTCTTCAATTGCTGTGGATTTTGGATATGTTGAAGAGGACATACATACAAAGAGAATGGTGTATGACCCATACACTAATTCTTCACCAATTTCTCCCATATCGTCAGTTTGTACAGGGCAGTGTAAAATCATCTCAGACGAGCTTGTTATAAAACATTCATGTTGTGTATTTAGACCATCTGCTTGTGTCTTGAACGGTTGGTGAAGGCTTTTAATGTCATTGATTCCTTTGAGATAAGGACCCTTTGATTGATACATGATCATGGTGCTTGCAGCGCCATCTTGCTTCTGTCAGTCGTAGAAACATCACTTCTGAAACCGTGGTCACGAGACCGTAGCTGAGGTTGCTCTTGAGACGGGATGATGTAATGACCATGGTTTCATGTCCCGGTGGTAGCATTGCTTTTATGATGAATGATTAGCACATGAGAGTCTGGTGCCACGAGCCTTGGACTGTGAAACTGATCCTCATGATCAGTGGACCGTCAGTCCCCAGTTTTTTGTTAAATCTCTCCTTTTCCTTTTCCTTTTCTCTTCTTCTGGAAAGAATTGGATAGAGGATCCAGGTAGAAAAATTGATGTAAAGACCTAGATGGTCTAAGTTGGAGGTACCTTGATGAAGGACTTAGCGAAAAGACCTGATGGACACCGATCGACTGTGGAAGTTATGAATCCCGTCTAAGAATTGCTGCCTGCATGTTGTACGCTCTGGAAGCTGTAGGAACCTCATAGAAAGTCGGAATTTGATGCTTGACCCCAACTTTTGAAGATAAGAGACTGAGATATCTAATGAGACAAGAATAACTCAATTTGGAGTTGTAGAGGTCATCCAACGAAGCGTGTACATTTGTAATTTGTAATCCCGTACAAATTTTTCAGATTTCGTAGACCTGACGGTAAAGGCCATATCTTTCAGCTCGTATGTCCGACTGATGCGCCCTTTTGGTATGTTGTAGAAGAGACATAGACGAACATCTTTCGATGAGGAAGCATTGTCCCATTCCTCACCCACTGGTACGTTTTTGCAAACCCATGGCCTGGAGTGTGTTGTATCTCATTTGTAGAGGTGATGAGAACATCTTGTAGAAGACTTTGGATTATGCCCACCGGTCGTGCCGGATTTGGGAAGACTTTCATGTGATCATGTTATCCGGTCTGCACATCTTGATATGAATCATTGGTTCTTAGAGAATTCCGCTTCATGTGTAACACTTCAGAGAATGATTAGTTGATGAAGCCCTGAGGATGTTGCTCCCGAGACCGTTGTTGGTGCTGAAACCATGAATGATTACGCTCCATAGGTCCTTGCCGATGCCGATATCATGGATGGTATTCCTCTAGAGATCATTGTTAATGCTTATACCATGGTTGAAGTTGCTCCAAAGACCGAAAAGGCTAGTATCTTTGCTCCTCCATCCAGTGAGCCTTTTACTGAGCGTCCCTAAGATGAAGGTGTACTGAGAGTTCAACTTGAATGCTCCTGAAAGCATAACTTCATCATGAACCGTCTTTGTCAGTAAGTCGACGTTGTTGCAGTAGATAGAAGCAGCAGTTTTCATACTGGATGTGATTGGTGAAGAAAGGAAGTTCCTCAATCGTTTAGGGTCTTGTGATGTAGAGAAATCTTGTTGATGCAGTTTCGTGGAATCACCTCAGGTTGCCCAGTGTATGTTGAAGGAGTTAGTGCCATCCACGTATGGATGATATTGCATCTGCTTCGGAAGTATTATCCTGGGATAATTAAGACTTATCAATTGTAGTTTAGTTACACTTTGATCCGAGCTGGTGTTGAATAAGTGTGTCATCGTCGAGATATTGGTGCAGAAGCCAGATGCAAAGGTGTACTCTTTGATTGGGAGTACAATTTGAAGACTTCTCAGGTGCTTGAGCGTTGAAGCGCATATTACTTAAGCATCGAATGTCTTAGATTTGATCGTCTCGACCTTGGAGTATCTTCTGTTGATTCAGCATACCTTTCGCTGCAGTAGTGGAATTCGACACTTGTGCAGACATCAAAGCTTTCTGATTTTGTGGAACACATGGACTTGCAGGAGAAACGCCCAAAGTGTTCTTTGCCATGTTTGGACGTCAGTAATGAATGTTTTAGTGCTTGATTCGGAAAAAGGTCAGATTCAACCACTTGGTAAAATACTAATGCGGTGAAGCTACCATTCATAACGTCTTGTAGAGTTGCTAGCATAATTAAGTCCCTATGATAGGACAGTATGTGGGAAATAAATGACATAGACACGGAATGAGACTTGCCTGAGTGCGGAACCTCTTGATGAATGTCTATGCATCTTTTGCAGGTTCTTGGTTCAACCTCGTCAAAGTTTGAAATTCCTTAAAGTACTCTGACGATGGAGTGTCCGTCAAATCTTCTGGATCGGAACTTTCTTCTTTGGAGAGATGTGTAACCAAAGGCGCTTTGCAAGTACCCATCTTTTCATCGCGGATCCACGCTCATCTGAAGGATATGTCATATCCTGGATCTTCCTGATTATGTGAAACTTAGTTGAACTTATGTTCACTTTGAGAATGATGTAGCGATAAGTATCTCCGAGCACTCTTTCAAGGTCTCTGATTGAGATGGAGCATGAATATCTTTTTTTCCAGTGATGCATGTAAATCCGATGGTTTTCAGTGGAATATTGTTGATGGCGGTGTCAGCATCGGTCAACGTTCTTCCAAATTTGTTTCTTCTGAGATTGACTGTGATCAGCAGTCCCCAGTCGTATATCTCTTGATCTGTAGCTGGAGGCTCAAGAAGTATTTTCGGAATGAACTTCTTGACACAATGTGGTTCAGTACTGTGAACATGTCTCTCCTTTGTTCCTTCGACAATTAAAGAAATTCACGTTCAACCAAGGATTGAACTGCCTCTTTGATAGGTTGTTCAGAGAGTGTAAAGGTTATGACTAGGAGAGGATTCTTGTGTACTCCTTCAGTCCCAAGTTGAAGCTATTGTGGATCAACCTTCTCTTTGAAAATATGATTCAAAACTCTGCAGTCGCTTGTCGGATGATTGAAGAACCTGTGGAAGTCACCTCTTCAATAGAAAAAAGGAAAGTCAGGTGCTTCTTGATCAGGAACTCTTTTGCGTTGGTCAGAGGCTTGTGCATCTTGTTTATCCTTCCTTTGTGCTTTTGAAGGAGCTGAGGTATACTTGCGCGGAGGTTTAGCTTTTCGTTTGCTCCCTTCTGCAACAGTGTTTGTGAAAGGCTGGAGGTTTTACTTCTTCTTGATCAGACGTCTTCTACCTCGAGTGTCTCACGGTTCTTCAGGCTTTGTAGTTTTTCCAACAGAGCAGGCGCAGTGGTTGCTGATCTCTTCGCAGCTTCGTGAAGCTCTGAGAAAGTCTGGAATCGAAGATTCTCCAGTAGAGCTCCGTAAACCGGGAGCATGCCTTTGATGCACAAATCTACTAGCTGGTGCTCCATGACATTTGGGTCATGTCAATCCAGGGCTTGGACTCTGAATCTTTTCACGTAGTCGTTGGGATTTTCACTGACCCTTTGAAACATTCTTCCAAGGTCAAAGAGAGTAACTTGCTCTGACACGAAAAAGTACTTCCTGTAGAAGGCGTTGATCATTTCTCCCCAATTGTTGATGGTCCCCGGTGCGATGTTGTTGTACCAGGTTTATGCTCTGCCTTTCAAGGATTTTGAAAACTCCTTGAGACGAACAACATGGTTATGTTCATGCTCTCCCAAGTCTTCGAGGAAACGAGAGACATGTTCTCGAGCATTGCCAGTTCCATCATACAGAGTGAAAGTTGGAGAAATGTAACCTTTTGGAAGGGGAATCCTCTGCGTAACGGCAGGATAAGGAGGTTGGTGATGATGGACATGTGATGTCTTGTCTTTTCCACGGTTTTCCAGAAGGCGCTCCACGTCTTCCCGAGTAATGAAATTTGATGGTTCCTTTGCTGATGAACCTGCAGCTTTGCCGGTTTCATCATCATCCACTGTATCGATTGGGATTACTTCAGGATCAGCAACATCTGAGGATTTCTCCTTCTCTTTTCCCTTTTCTTGAGTCTTTTCTGACATCTTATCAGTAAGAGTTTTGAGATAATTACACATATCCTTCTGTGTAGCAGCCATGTCAGTCTGATTCTTTGCAAGAGTCTCTTGCGTTTTGATAAGATCAGCAATGGTAGGTGGTGGATTTCCTCTGACTTCTTCAGGGTGTCGACCGAAAAGGGGATGACCCTCGGCGTGAGGAGGAGTAATGTCACCACCGTCAGTGTTGGAGGCCGGAATTGTTTCCGGGGTATTCTGATTGTTGTTTTTGCTAGTGCTAGCACGGTTTGTGTTAGGATTCATAACTGAACCTGACCTGAGATCAACCATCTTGTGAAATTGTTAGATTTCAACTGAGAGATTAATCTCCAACTGTGGTCGTCAATCTGTAGATGGGAAAAAACGATTTGCTGGTTTTTAAGGAATTAAGGAGACGACCATATGGAGGAGACTCCTCGAACCGAGCGAAATGTTAAACCTCACACAGATGCACCGCTGCAAAGGGGGTGCTTTAGATTCGAGAGGCAATCTGTAGTATTCCAGCCTAAATCAAGACAATGACCGTTCCAAAGTAAATTCGGTCACAAGAGAGGATGGGTTGATCTGTAGGAGGGAAGCTGGGAAATGTGTGGAATCAATGGTAATCAAAGATTGAGGGTATGTGAATTCTGAATATGATAAGCTCTGAATGATTGAAATTGCTCAATTGAGAATAGTTGCTCAATTGATGAGTTGATGATCTCGTTTTGTCGATGAGATGTGATATTGATGATACTGATGATGCTGATGATTCAATCATGACTCAGAGACTTATTTATATTGCTGGAATTTTAGACACCATGACTCCATGAAGTGTGACAGTTGATGGAATCAAGGAGTGGGGAAGTGGGGATCGTGTTTGAAACCAGTTGCTCAACGTGTGGAGACTTGGTCGATTTTCCACCCACTACCTCGTGAATTCCTTCAACTGATTGCACGACTTGCTCACTTCCATCGTGTGTTTGAACACACGTGCCGTAGACCGCCAGACCAAAACCCTAAGTGATATCCCCCAAAGTGACACGATTGACGTCTCGTGGTTTGTTAGTCAATTGATGACTTCGTGGTTTGATGGGACGATGAGTCCATGTGGTTGCTCAGTTGAACATGATGTTCTGAAACTCATGAATTGAACATGTCATGAGACAGAGGTATAGTTCTTACGATGAAGTGAGAAAGTATTGCTCATTCGATGGATCGTTGAATATTGATTGGTGAACCAATATTCCTTGGTTTGAGAAAATATTTATCAACTGAGAAAGTGTTTCTCATGTAATGAATTGTTGAATATTTGATCGTCTGAGCATGTGTTGCTCATCTGATGGATTATTGGCAGCATACCAAAAATATTAATTAGAATACTGGTCGTTGAACCGAGCATAATTAATAAAATTAATGACCATGAGGTCGTCGTAAAATTATTAAGGTTGGAACCTGGAATGATGATCCTTGGATTCAGAAACACTAATTTGATCAATTGATGATCAATTCATGGTTCGTCAGAAGTTTAACCATAGGACGAAGGAGGGAGCGACTATATGGGACCGTGGATCAACCATGTAGTGTCCATATGACCAGGTGAGCAAATACGAAGAAATCCTGAAGAGTTGACGATTTGTTGGTGGAAGAATGATTAAATGTTGGCTTAATCATTTATTCAAAAATGCTCGTCTGAGCCTTAGGTGAGAAAACCTAATTAATTATGACGAGGCGAGGGACCGACCATGGAGTCATGAAACCGGCCATGGGTTGTCACGTGACCGCCTGACGATCACTTCATGAAAATCCTAAGTGTTTGGAAGAGTTTTGGACCTAATACGAGCAATTGTGCAAATTAGGTCAAAACTATGAAAATTGATGGGACCGGCTTCCGTGAGCCAAAGAGCCAATCTTTGTCAGTCAAGATAGCGTACTCGTGTCCCCAAGGCGTCCGCGTCTCAGTTCTAAGAATTTTGATATTTTCTGGCGTGCAATTGAGCATCCATTTGAGAAAATATGCCAAAATTAGGGTTTCGACGAAACTGAGGAAAACACCATGAGATGATGAAAAATAATTATAAAATAAGGAATGAGGAGGCGTGGGTCCGCCGTGGTCAAGGCATGGTCGGCCGGTCGTGACCACGGTCCCGTGGTGCCTTTTCCTTAATTTTATAATATTTTGATGATTTTATGAAAAATTCATGAAATTTGAGAAATTTGATGAATTTAGGGAGTTTCCATGAATTGAAGGAGTTTTCATGAGTTCATGGAAGAAAAATATTAAAATAATAAAAACACGGGCGTGTGGGACCATGGAGGCATGGTCGGCCGGCTATGGACCGGTCCCACGAGTTTTTCATAATTTTTTAATATTTTTAGGTATTTTTGATGATTTGAGGGAATTTTTCCTAATTTGAGAGAAATACCATAAAATCAAGGAATTTGATGAATTCAAGGAAAAATAGGATAAATAATAATAAAATAATAAAACAAAGGGCGTGTGGGTCCGGCTAGGGTATGGTCGGCCGGCTAGTGGCCCGGTTCCACAAGTTTTCATAATTTTATTTTATTTTATTATTATATGATGATTTGTGCAAAAAATATCATGAAATCAAGGAGTTTTTTCATGAAATTAGAGAAATAATAATAATAATAATAAAATAATAAGGAACCGTGGAGTGTAGGGCCGGCTGGGACCAAGGCATGGCCGGTTGGCCAATGGTCACGGCCCACACTCCTTTGTTTAATTTTATATTATTTGTTATGGATTTATGGAAGTACCATGAAACCGAGGAGCTTCCTCGAGATGAAGGAGATTTGATCAGATGAGAGAATTTTCATCAAATCATGGAAAATAATAAAAATGTATTAAAATATAAAACTGGCGTGGAACTGACCACGGCACGGTCGGTGGGTCGTGTGTCCGTGTTCCCAGCACCTTGGTCAATATTTTTAATTATTTATTATTTTCTTCCCTATTTTGCATAGGTTCATCGTTTCGTTGTATTTTGAAATACTCGTTCTTGCGGTGACTGTTAGTGTATCGTCGTTGAATACACTTTCACCATTTGAATCGGGGCTTACTTAGAGGTAGCTCAGACGCCCGGTTGTTGATTATTTATTACTAATTGTGGAATTCAGCGGAGAATAATTCACAAATCTGAGTAATAAGATGTTTATTATTAATTCATAGGATCAGCTGAGGATTCGACTACGAATTCAGAATAATAAAGTGAGCATTACCATTCCATGGGATCGTAGATTCGACCATAGAATCAGAGTAATTAAGATTTATCTATTACCATTTATGAGACCAGTTGTGGATTCGATCATGAAATCGGAGTAATGAGATAACATAGTTATTGTTATTCTATGAGATCAAGTCGTGGATTCTATCATAAGAATCAGAACAATTATTTATTGCCATTCAATGGGACCAGTCGTGGATTCGACCATGGAATAGGAGCAATTGTTATTGCCATTCCATGGGACCAGTCGTGGATTCGACCATGGAATAGGAGCAATAATAGATTATTCTGGGAATTCAGTAGTGAATGTCACGGCAGAATTAATCATAATTAGGAATAATTAACTTTATGGCTCTATACTAGCAGAGCAAGCTGTCTAGGAGCATTAATTATCCCGATATGAGTTTGTCGGTAAGTCATATCCTTTATATAGTCAGGGTAAACTCGTTGTTTGTTCCTAAAGACGTTATCGCTCTATACTAGCAGAGCAAGCTGTCTAGGAGCCGTCCATCTCGTGATACTATATAGAAATAGTCACTGAAAGTGTTCAGTATTCATGAGATATGTCGTTGTCCAGTCGTGAGACTACATATCTACATGTACTCTGAGAGAAAGTACTCTCCGTTGAGAATTCGATGAGAGACACGTGTCTCAATACTCACATCTGATTGCTGGATCAGAGCTTCGTATAATTATGAGTTTACGATTTTAGCCCTTGTCAAAAATCCACCATCTACAGGTTCACAACGTTACATGTGGATGGTATTCAACGGTTCCTAATGCAGCCACGTGGATGAAAGTAAGTGAAATTGGCGTGGCTAAAACATCACATATAACCACGCTAATCCTATATGGCCTGTCTATCGGATAACCAATGGCTACCCCAAAAATCAATTTGCGTGTCTAAAGTGAACCAAATAGGCACGCCAAAACGCAATTTGTGTGTCTATAGTGAATCAAATAGCCACGCCAACAAGCAATTTGCGTGTCTAAAGTGAACCAAATAGCCACGCCAACAAGCAATTTGTGTGTCTAAAGTCAACCACATAGCCACGCCAAAAAGAAATTTGTGTGTCTATAGTGAATCAAATAGCCACGCCAAAAGAAATTTGCATGTCTATACTGAACCAAATAGCCACGCCAAAACAATAAATCGTGTGTTTATACAGTACCAGTACTTAAGTTTTTGGGACCCTGTATAGCAACGCATATATGGCTCTGGCGTGTCTATTTCATGCAGAAATAGACACGCATGGCAGGTGTGGCTATAAGCTACCTAAAACCACGCCATGTTACCTAAAACCACGCAAGCATAAGTCATGCCTAGTCCAAACCGAAGTGGAGTGACAAAACCCCTATGGACACGCCAATTTGGTGTGGCAAAAGGGTCTCTGTGTACTAGTGGTCGTGGCCCGAGTCGACTACAACGATTCATCCCCCGTCTGGAACGGGAGGTAAGTTTGTCGAAACAATCGCGAATCCCCTGTCAGCGGGTTAGTGTCTTCCTTCGTGTGAATATATATTGAGGAATTGAAAACGGCTGCTTTAATTTCCTAGTAAAGGGAAAAGACTGGCCATACAAGATAAGGGTTCAGATTTCATCACCGTTCTCTTCTTACATGCCTTAGAAAAACGATACCAAACGCGAACCTAAGCTTAAAATACTGACTAGAACGAGACCGATAAGGTAACGAGCTTAATAGGAAAGTCATTCGAAAAATATTGGTTACTATTTTAAGCATACTTCGAAGTTCATGATGGTTTCTGTGAGCTGAATGCGTGACTTCGACGCCTTGTAATGCCGGTGAGGCCTTGGGTATAAAAGTTCCACTGAGCTTCCCTCGCCTCTATTCAACTTACTTTGACTCGGATTGATTCCAGAGGGGTTTGCTTAAATTGTAACGAATTCCCTTTCGAAGGATTAGAAGCTGGTCTAGAAACAATCTAACTGGAGCCATCATGCTTTTTGTTGCTAGAAATCAGTAGGTTTGTTGTGGTGAAGTCAGCCTTGTTTGTGTTTGCATTGAACTTCCCTTCCTTTTAGGACCTTTCTTTTTAATTTTGTTTTTCTAGTGTATGCCCGAGGTCATTAGAGAACGGGCTTGGAAAAGAGACAATCTAGGTCGATTGATTAGTGAAAACCTAGTAGTTCTTCCTGTGGAAGTGGGGAGCTCGAAGACTCTTCTTTTGAGAGCCCTGTTTTTGGAAACTTCGGTTTTGAGAATCTGTCTCTTCGTGAGGAAAGTACCCCTAGTACTTCAGCTGTGCCAGCGATGAAAACTTTGAAAGATTACATGTTCCCAACTATGACCAACGGAGCTTCGTGCATTAAATTTCCAACCACTACAGCTAATTTCGAGATAAAACCTAGTATTCTTCAGATGATCCCCATATTCTTAGGGAAAGATGATGAGAACCCTTATTTTCATATTAGGGACTTCGAGGAAATTTGTGGGACAATTAGAATAAAAGACCTTACTGATGAAGTCTTGAAACTTAAGATGTTTCCCTTTTCCTTGAAAGATAAAGCCAAGACCTGGCTGAACAACCTACCATGTGAATCCATTTGAACATGGCAGAAACTTATTGCTGCTTTCTATATGAAATTCTACCCTAAGCATAAAACTGCAGCTGCTAGGCAGAAAATTAGTTCCAGTATGCAACAAGAGGGAGAATCTCTTTATAGGTTTTTAAAAAGATTCAATGATCTCCTATCCCAATGTCCTCACCATGGATTTGATAAGATAAAAATAGTAGGAATTATTTATGATGACTTAGATTATTCGACTAAAGCCATGGTCGAGTCTATGTGCGCTGGTGAATTCACTAGTAAAAATGCTGATGATGCTTTTAACTTCTTAGGAGTTGTCGCTGAAAAATCCCAACAGTGGGAGCCTTGTGTTGAACCTCCTAAAATACTCTTGGTCAATAGAAGTAGCACCAATGTGGTAGACAAGATTTGGGTCAGATGCTAAGTTTGCTACTTTGTCTAGAAGGTTAGAAGCTTTGGAAATGGGTCAGTATAAAAATAGGTCCCTTGTTGAACCTAATGATATAATTAGAGCCTCTCAAGTCTCTAGTTGTGGAGTAGAACCCGATAACTCGTTTTGGGAAGGTCAGGTTAGGGAAGAACAAGCCCATGTTGTCTATAACAACTCCAGGTTTGAAGACCGTCAGAAGTTTGACCCATACTCAGAGACTTACAACCCTGGTTGGAGAAACCATCCTAATTTCTCTTGGTCTAGAGTCCAAAATCAAGGTCAATCTAGTAATTCTCAGCCTCCCCCAGGTTTTGGTTATACTAAGAACTTTTCAGGTCAAGCCCAGTTTCAGAACCCTTCTGAGAGTAAAATGACTAGCTTAGAGGAATCTCTTAGTATATTGACAAAATGCCAAGATATGTTAGCAAAGAGCCAGGAAATGTTAGTAACGAGCCAGGTTAGTTTTCAACAGGAAACCGAACAAAATTTTCAAACTACTAATCAGACTCTTGTTAAGTTAGAACTTCAAGTTAGTCAAATAGCTAAGACTCTAAGTGAAAGAGATAACGGAAGTTTCCCTAGTCAACCAAAACCCAATCCTAGAGGAGTTCATCAAATATCTTTAGTTGGTGAGAAACCACCAAACCATGTGAATTCAATAACAACCTTTAGGAGTGGTAAAACGGTAGACAATAAGGTAGCCATGCCTGGTGGACATACTGTAGTTCCACCTTCTACTTCCCAAGAGGAACCCGTAGCTTAGGAAACTGAAACAATCTCTAAGGACTCCCAAGAAATTCCTGATAGGACCACCTTTGTGCCTAGAGCCCCATATCCACAGTTGTTAGCCCCAACAAAGAAGGAGTCGATTTTCAACGATATAATGGAAACATTTAAGCAGGTGAACATCAACATTCCATTATTATAAGCAATTAGGCAAATGCCTGCTTATGCCAAGTTCTTTAAAGATCTTTGTACATGAAAGCGTAAGATGAATGTTCATAAGAAAGCCTTTTTAACTGGTCAAGTAAGTTCAATTCTTCTGAACCAAACACCCCCTAAGTATAAGGACCCTGGATGCCCCACCATATCGTGATTTATTGGTAATCATGTAGTTGATAAGGCATTGCTTGACTTAGGAGCTAGTTTTAACTTACTCACGTATCATGTGTACACCTAGCTAGGTCTTGGTAAGTTGAAACCGACCAAAATGACACTTCAGCTAGCTGATAGGTCTGTCAAAGTCCCTCGTGGTGTCATAGAGGATGTTCTTATTGAGGTTGATAGGTTCATATACCTAATGGATTTCGTTGTTCTAGATACCCAGCCTGTTCAGGACCCAAGTGCTCAAATACCGGTGATTTTAGGTCGCCCATTCTTAGCCACATCTAATGTTGTCATCAATTGTAGAACCGGACTTATGAACATATCTTTTGGTAATATGACTACTGAGATAAATGTCTTTAATATCATTAAGTCTTCTGATAAAGATGATTTAGAAGTGGTGAACATGATTAGCACTCTAGTTCCTGATCCTTTAGCCTGCACTATGTTTGTGTTGATGGTGGATTTTAGTTCAGGGATAAAATTGTAAAAGCCAAAATTATGCGCTGACATCCTACAAAGGATAGAGCCACTGATAAGTGATAAATACTTCTCCACTTTACTAATTCATCTAAAATGGAGCATGTAGCAACAATCCCATATACCTTGTGAATTTATAACATTATTAATGTATGAACAGCCTTGTATTTCCTGTACTGCTCCACTCTTATCATTGGTGCGGCATGACAACTGAGTGTTGCTCTCGGCAGAGAAACACGAATCTCCAAGAATTAATAATGAAGCATGTACGAAATACCCGTACATGCTATAACTCTCGGAGTGTTATACTAGCCCGATTGAGCATCTGGACTGTCCATATCAGTCTCAGATACGATCACGACCATCCAACTTCACCAGCATGATTGGATGGCTCAGATCGAATCCATAACCCTCAGGCAGGTATTGGAGTATTCACCACCGACCCAATGCATGCCCCGCATGGTCGGCCTCCCCAAAAGGGTAGCATGGCTTGCCAAATCGTCCAGCCAAAGCAGCGCGGACGTGAAACCCTAATTTAGGGTCTGCGGCACATTACATGTGTCGCAAAGCAGTCTCAACCATCCATATTCGCAGGCATAGATGGAGGGCGTAGATGTAGATTCAAAGGGCCCATAGCACGTCAACACAATCACCGTGAGCCCGCCTACACACATGACCGATCGGTCAGGACCAACTATAGTTGGTCGTTCCAGTTCATGCGCCTAAACAAGGCATGACGCACGGCCGGTGAAACCCTAATTAGGGTTTGAACATCACGAGCGTCCATTTTCTCCTGCACGAATGAAGGGTCCAAGAATAGACTAGGATGGTCTGGTGCGCATCAACATGATCACCGTAGGCCCATCTATCTCCACACCCGATCGGCCAAGGCATATCATTCCTGGTTTCCTCGATTCGCACGACCAAACTAGGCGTGGTCACACCTCCCAATTGCAAACTAATCTCGACCACTCAACTTTGCCGGATAAATTGAGTGGCTTAGATCACGTTTCTATGGGACAATGAAATACAGGCGTGTACATCAGCCCGTCGTCTTCACACCAGACTAATCGTCCAAGACCGACCAGGATTGTCGCCTCGAAACACGTGCCCAAAGTTGGCATGACGCGCGGCCTTTGCGGCGCAAAATCTCTGTCGCAGATCAATCTTAGCCGCTCCTCTTTGCCGGACAAATTAATCTATCTAGATTAAACTTTCACGAGACAATGAGGTATGGGCATGTACACCGGCATGCCGTCTAGACACATGCCCAATCTTCCTTACCAAAATCGTGTACCAAGCTTGGATTCGACCAAGCTTAATAGTGATGCTTGCGCACCTCTTCATAAACCCTAATTCCACTGACGGTCGCAGATGAGTGTCTCAAAGATCATCTCGTCCTTGCAACTTCACCTGCTTGGTTATACAGCCCTGGTCAGGAGTTAGTTGGTCAATGAGGTGTCGTGGTGATTACCATCCCCCACTCTACCATACCATGTGGTCGGCAAAGAGAGGACTTTCTTGCGCAGCCTCCAAACCATCACATGAAGTAGGCTGGACATGATGCTATTTTAAGACGCTCAACAACGATGCTTCATACATGCTGAATATATTCGATGCATTACATGCATAGAATTCACGTGATATTTTACAAGTATCAAATTCCCAAATAACTTAGTTATTTAACCTAGCATTACATGCTACCTTTTGTGGGTCCCGCGATCTGCACATTCGAGACATCAATCATGTCACAAACTGGAGGATACATACTGGGGTATTGGTCTGGCGGTTCACAGCGTGCAGCGCACAACGCTCTGTCACAAGAACGTGTCAGGAAGTCATGGACGGTTAGTGATGATGGGAGAAGTGGGCAAGACTGATCGTGTAACACTAACACACTCAACTCCACTACTCCGTCAGTACACTTTCTCCACTTCCCATGAGAGACGTGGGTTAGGCTCAATGACTTGTATAAATAGGTTCTCCTCCCTATTTTCAAGCAAGACAAGACAACAGAAACCAAGTGTTGATACAATCGTATCCAAACACCAGAACTGATAGCTTACATTCTGCAAGCCAGTTCATCTTTCTGATACAAGTCATACACAACCAACACCTTCACAATCTCAACACCTTCTTCGCTTCCCTCCCTAAGATCAACCCCATCTCCTTCACTTTGTTACCGAAGCAAGTCTGGAACGACCATTTCTTGGTTTAGGCCAGAATTGTACAGATTGATTTCTTGAATCACAAGCACTCCCGTGGAATGCATTTGTTTAGGGTTTAGATTCATTTCTCATTCACACACCCCAAATTACCAAAACCGACAGAAATAGTTTTCACCCATAAACAATTGGCGACCACAATGGGAGATTAATCTCTCGGTTTTGAAGTCAATTTCTTCAATACCAATTCAACTTTACTGATTTCGAAAATGGTGGATCTTAGGTCTGGATCAGCAACCAATCCTGACGGGACTAGCGTTGATAACACTCTCGGTGTTGATATCCCAGGTATCACTGTGCATCCAGTCAATACCATCAATGTATCTCGTGGAATTGCTTCCTCTACTACCAGCACCAGCGGAGAAGGAGATGTTCCAGTAAGTGTAACACCTCCCATCACCAGATCCAGAGCAGCCGCAAACCCCGGTATCTCCTCAAGTGTAACGCCTTCGGCGTTCACCAGAGCAACAACTTCCATCCCTTCATCAGAACGAGGAGATGGAGGAGCAAGAGGAGGACCATCTCCCATTACCATTGCAGATTTGATGGAGAGGCAGGAAGTCCTTGCTAAGACTCAAACGGATATGGCTGCAACTTAGAAAGAGGTACTCACTTTTATTAAGACATTAAATGATCGATTGCCACAAGAGCCGCGGCAGCCCCTGGAGCCAACAAGGAACGCATTCAACGCATCCGGAGAAGGTACTTCAGCGGCGCGGACCTACGTGGACCTGATCAAAGAAGCGACATCAGATATGAACGTTTCTGTCATGGAGATTCCTACACTGGGGACTGGTCCTCACAACAATACTCCTCAAGTTAATAGTCTCACCATGATCCATAGGCCGGTGGATCAGGAAACGATTTCTCTAGTGGAAAGTTTATGCGAACTTTTACACCTCTCGAAGAATCAGCGGGCAGAGACGTTTTGCTGCAATCAACCAGAAAAAGGTCACAACCGGGCTCTACACGTTATTTCACGCATCAAGGATTCAGAGTTCAAGAGGGACCTCATCGACTTGGGAGCGTCTTCGAATGTGATTACTCTCAATACTCTCAAGACGGCCAAGGTTCGCTCAGGCAAGATCGTATGGCATCCTACCACAATGACAGACTTTGAATTAAACCAGACCAGCACATACGAGATCGTCCCTTCAACGTATCACCAATGACTGAAGACTATGCTGAATAAATAAGTCATTCGTATTCCTGCATCATTGTTTCCTTACGCACGAATATGCGGAGTGGAACTGTTCAAACCGAGGGAAGCTCCGCGGGAAGGATCAGACAAAGTCCATTGCATCCCACTCCCCACGTGAGCGTCAATCCAGGAGGAGGACCGACCTACATCATCGAAGGCTATGCCCCATGATGTATCCTTGCTGACGAGGCATCTTAATTCTTCTCTCCACCCAACGGAATGCTACAACAATGATCATCCACAAGAAAAAGTGCTAGACGCTCCACGACAGCTGCAAGATGGTACCAACTCCAAAACTGATGAGCTCGACGATGAGGAATCTCCTAAGCCTATCTCCATCAACTCGACCTTGTGTAAGCATTCATACAATCTCCGATCCAAGTCGATCAAACAATCTCCGAGGCAATTCAGGCGCGAGATTAGGTGTTACATGGATTCCAGAGACTTGAACGAATGCTTCCCCAATGACGATTTCCTCTACCCAACATCGACATGTTGGTAGATGCTACCAGCGAACACGACATGTTCTCCTCCATGGATGGATGTAGCGGCTACAACCAGATAAGAATGTATGAGCATGGTGCAAGTAAGACATCTTTTCAAACCCTATTGGAAACTTTTGTTATACCGTAATGCCATTCGGTTTGAAACTTCCGGTGCGACGTATCAACGCACTATGATGAAAATATTCCATGACATGATGCATAAGCAAGTTGAAGACTACGTGGACGATATAGTAGTCAAACAAGACTCAAGCTATCCTCATAATTCCGCTGCCGCGAACCGTTAAGGGGCTCCACAATTTCATGGGCAAGGTGAATTTGACGTTTTATACCTGGCTTAGCCCAGCTCATTGCTTCATTCACTCCCTTTCTGAAGAGACGAGAAAGTTTCGTCTGGACCGCACTACAACAGGAAGCGTTTCGTAGGATCCCACGAATATTGTCATCTCCAAATCATCACAAGGGTTCACCTATCATGTCAGCCCGGACAAAGAGCGAGCCAGGGACATCTTCAGATCTACTGGAGCGTCCCGAATTCAGGATACTTGAGGGTCACGATCCAAATGTGAGTGAACAACAAGCGGTGTAATTGTGCATCAATATGACGGAACCTGTCTATCGTGCTTTGTCGAAGAACATGCGCTTTCAGACATCCTCTGAACTCTTTTAAGCTTCTAAACGCTTAGTTGCAACAGCACCTGCCCTGCTAGAAGAACAAGCCTGCCAGTAATGAAGAGCCTCATGATGTTCGCGGAAGCATACATCTCACCAACAGGAAATACAACCTTCAGCCTTCTGTAAGCAGTTTCACTAAAGCAGCAAGAGGAAAGCCACCGAGATACAACATCCTGCGTGTCCAAAATTTCCAACTTCAACTCTAGCACCACGTGCAAGACTTCCACAATAATGAAACAACATCCAATATATTCCATATCTGGATCAACGGTAACTACATCAATGAGAGACGCTTTCAGAATTTGTCTCCAGTGGAAAAAGTAGTTCCGTTACCAAAGGAGATTGTACCTGGGACTTAAGAGGGTGCCAGGTTCGTGCAAGTTGCCACCACGCCTCTCCCTGCCAGTCTCTTCTGATCACAGCTGCTGCCAAGAACTGTTGTTGCTCGTCGATTGATACCATCCAGAGCTTCACCATATCAACAACCATTACGTACAAAAGACCCATCGGCATACAAGATGGAGCCACGTACACCACGCTTGGGGACTGAGGCTCAGCATGAAATTCCTTCTCCGTCAGTCAAGAACTTCTTCAACACATGAGAGGTAGTCAATCAAGAAGCATGTAATTCGCAAAGGGAAACCAAGCTGAAGAAGAGGCCGCTTCAGCACTCTCTCGAGCAGAATCTGCTTCAACGCTCTCCAGTTCCTGCTCGCTCCGGAAGCTGCTCTAACGCTCTCCAGCACCTGCTCGCTCCAGAAGCTGCTTCAACGCTCTCAGCGGGACCCACACCATATTCGAACATACAAGGTTCACGTTTAGGCAAAGCAAGCAGCCTGGGTCCCACGAGCAAAGGGAAGACCGATGTTGGTTAGCAAGACCGGTGTTAGTCAGCAATACGTCACAGCAGCAAGGCCGGTGTCGATCGAGGCAGCGATGTCCGTCAGCAAGGTCGGAGTTCGTCAAATCAGCAAGGCCGGTGTTGGGTGAGGCAAGGCCGGTGTTGGTCAAGGAGCAAGGCCGGTGTTGGGTGAGGCAACAGGTTTGGTGTCTGGTCAAAGCAGGCACGCAGAGGGTCCCACTTGATCAGGCACAGCTAGCCTCATATTGGTCAAAGCAGGCACAGCCGCCCCCAAGCAAAACAGACACGCGGCGGGTCCCACGTTCAGGCAAAGCAAGAAAGGCTGGTATTGAGCCACGTCAGCAAACAAGGCCGGTGTTGGTCGAATCCACGAAGTCGGAGTTGATCAAGGTCATAAGGCTGGTATTCGAATGAAATAGGCGCACACAACAGGGTCGGTTTTCAGTCGAAGCACAGGGTCGACGTTTGAAAAATGTACACATGTACACAATGGACCCGTGTTTAATTGAAGCATGCACATCTGCCATGTTCGAAGCAAGCATGATTACATCGGGTCCCACGTTCGACCAAAGCAGGCACACAGTGGACCCACGTTTAACCGAAGCAGGCACAACAAGCCCACGTTTGATAAAGCAGGCGCATGATGAGTCCCACGGTTGAGCGAAGTAGGCGGACCCACATGCCTATCAAACAGGTGCAATAGGGTAACGTTTGGTCGAAGCATATACATGGTGGGGTCCACATCCGTTCAGGGTTACATGCACGGTTGTCTATGGGAAGAGGAGCATACACGTTATATTCCCTTCTTGGCTCAAATACCTGAAGGCGAAAACCGGTCCCACCAAGGTCGTCGTCACACTTGGCATACTCCCATGAACAAAGCAGGAGGAACAGTCCGTCGATTAGGCACATCAAGCCCACGTTCGATCAAGCAAGCGCAATAGCCCCTCGACCGAAGCAGGCTTAGAAAGGTCGATTCGGCAAGACTGACATTCGAACGAAGCAAGCACAAAGCAGGCTCTCGACCGAATCAGGCATAGCAAGGTTGATCGAAGCAGGCAAGACCGACATCATACTAGGGAAACGCTCGCCTGGACGCCTCTTGAACGTGACATGCTCCAAGGACAGGACGACCCGTCTCTCCTGGTAACATTTAACTTTGTCTGATAAATTTTATCTTTAACTGTCACCATCTCATGCCTACCCCACAATAATGCAATCATTATGCGCTAGGCAGGGGACTTAATGTTGATGGTGGATTTTAGTTTAGGGTTAAAATTTTAAAGGCTAAAATTATGCGCTGAAATTCTACAAAGGATAGAACCACTGATAAGTGATGAATACTTCTCCACTTTACTAATTCACCTAAAATGGAGCATGTAGCAATAATCCCATATACCTTGTGAATTTATAACATTATTAATGTATGACCAGCCTTGTATTTCCTGTACTGCTCCACTCTTATCATTGGTGCGGCATGACGACTGAGTGTTGCTCTCGGCAGAGCAACACGAATCTCCAAGCATTAATAATGAAGCATATACGAAATACCCGTACAGGCTATAACTCTCGGAGTGTTATACTAGCCCGATTGATCATCCGGACTGTCCATATCAGTCTCAGAAACGATCACGACCATCCAACTTCACCAGCATGATTGGATGGCTCAGATCGAATCCATAACCCTCAGGCAGGTATTGGAGTATTCACCACCGACCCAATGCATGCCCCGCATGGTCGGCCTCCCCAAAAGGGTAGCATGGCTTGCCAAATCGTCCAGCCAAAGCAGCACGGACGTGAAACCCTAATTTAGGGTCTGCGGCACATTACATGTGTCGCAAAGCAGTCTCAACCATCCATATTCGCAGGCATAGATGGAGGGCGTAGATGTAGATTCAAAGGGCCCATAGCACGTCAACACAATCACCGTGAGCCCGCCTACACACATGACCGATCGGTCAGGACCAACTATAGTTGGTCGTTCTTGTTCGTGCTCCTAAACAAGGAATGACGCACGGCCGGTGAAACCCTAATTAGGGTTTGAACATCACGAGCGTCCATTTTCTCCTGCACGAATGAAGGGTCCAAGAATAGACTAGGCAGGTCTGGTGCGCATCAACATGATCACCGTGGGCCCATCTATCTCCACACTCGATCGGCCAAGGCATATCATGCCTGGTTGCCTCGATTCGCACGACCAAACTAGGCGTGGTCACACCTCCCAATTGCAAACTAATCTCGACCACTCAAATTTGCCGGACAAATTGAGTGGCTTAGATCCCATTTCTATGGGACAATGAAATACAAGCGTGTACATCAGCTCGTCGTCTGCACACCATACTAATCGGCCAAGACCGACCAGGCTTGTCGCCTCAAAACACGCGCCCAAAGTTGGCATGACGCGCGGACTTTGCGGCGCAAAATCTCTGTCGCAGATTAATCTTAGCCGCTCCTCTTTGCCGGACAAATTAAGCGATCTAGATTAAACTTTCACGAGACAATGAGGTATGGGCAGGTACACTGGCATTGCCGTCTACACGCATGCCCAATCGGCCTTACCAAAATCGTGTCCCAAGCTTGGATTCGACCAAGATGAAGAGTGATGCTTGTGCACCTCTTCATAAACCCTAATTCCACTGACGGTCGCAGATGAGTATCTCAAAGATCATCTCGTCCGTTCAACTTCACCTGCTTGGTTATACAGCCCTGGTCAGAAGTTAGTTGGTCAATGAGGTGTCGTGGTGATTGCCATCTGCCACTCTACCACACCATGTGGTCGGCCAAGAGAGGACTTGCTTGCGCAGCCTCCAAACCATCACATGAAGTAGGCTGGACATGATGCTATTTTAAAACGCTCAACATCGATGCTTCATATATGCTGAATATATTCGATGCATTACATGCATAGAATTCACGTGATATTTTACAAGTATCAAATTCCCAAATAACTTAGTTATTTAACCTAGCATTACATGCTACCTTTTTTGGGTCCCGCAATCTGCACATTCGAGACATCAATCATGTCACAAACTGGGGGATACATACTGGGGTATTAGTCTGGCGGTTCACAGCATGCAGCGCACAACGCTCCATCACAAGAACGTGTCAGGAAGTCATGGACGGTTAGTGATGATGGGAGAAGTGGGCAAGACTGATCGTGTAACACTAACACACTCAACTCCACTACTCCGTCACTCCACTTTCTCCACTTCCCATGAGAGACGTGGGTTAGGCTCAATGACTTGTATAAATAGGTTCTCCTCCCTATTTTCAAACAAGACAAGACAACAAAAACCAAGTGTTGATACAATCGTATCCAAACACCAGAACTGATAGCTTATATTCTTCAAGCCAGTTCATCTTTCTGATACAAGTCATACATAACCCACACCTTCACAATCTCAACACCTTCTTCGCTTCCCTCCCTAAGATCAACCCCATCTCCTTCACTTTGTGACTGAAGCATGTCTGGAACGGCCATTTCTTGGTTTAGGCCAGAATTGTACAGATTGATTTCTCGAATCACAAGCACTCCCGTGCAGTGCATTTGTTTAGGGTTTAGATTCATTTCTCATTCACACACCCCAAATTACCAAAACCGGCAGAAATAGTTTTCACCCATAAACAGTTTGATAATCCATTATTTGATGAACCTTTCAGGGCTTCGGAGGAGGTAACCATAACGAACACCTTAGTTGATGAGCATATGCTAGAGATTTTCTTTGATAATTCATTATATGAGGATGTTGTTTTTTTAGATGAACAGTCCCCAAAAGAAGCTAGTCTTTGTGATGACTTTATGGACCCTAGAATCCATCCCATAGATTTTGGTCCATCTGAGGTTATTGTTCACCCTAAGTTTGGGGGTAATGATGATTCTGGTGGTCGTCAAGTATCCCTATTTGAAGTCCCTAACTTGGGACTCGAGCTTTGTGCTTATAAGGTATTATTTGAGTTTCTTCAAACTCTGCTACCTGATCCTCCAGATTCTTTCCATGAGGATATCCAGTTCGTAGATACCTGTTATTCGGCTGAACCTGTTTTTCTAGACACTCATATAGAGCCAAAATAGACACCCCAGATAAATCTAGTTGCCTTGATAAAATCCCTAGATCAAGTTATGCTCCGTATGCTCATTTTTCTAATCCAAGATGGTAGTCTTTCATTTGTGTATGCTCTTTTTGGTTATGAGGACCCGCAGCTATTTCGGCTATTGGTCTATGACTTTGGATGGTGACAATCCTTTTTTGAGGTATTTGATGTCTAGCTAAAGACTTTAAATTTAGCATTTTCTGGGAGGCACCTACGCTCATGCTTATGGTAATATCCTTCCTTATTTCTTTTCCCTCAAGTGGTAATAGTTTCTCCTTGTTCATGTTTTTAATTTTATCTTTAAAACATTGAGGACAATGTTAGATTTAAGTTAGGGGGTAAGGGAGAAACTTCTAACGTCACATAGTATCCGGTTAGCTAAGTTTACATATTGTTTCTTACCGAAAAGATAGAAATTGGAATGCTAGGGATAACAACCTATTGAGACATTAGAGAAAAAGACATTGAGATCCTTGAAATTCAGGAGATAACTTGTTCCTTTTAGAGGGTAACCGTGATGGACCTAACTGTCCATGGAAAGGCAAGTAGGTCAGGAAATGCCAGAAAGACAAAGCAACCTCACAATGTAGTCTTAGTTACTGGATTACGACTCTCTCTCAGTAGAAACTTATCATCATCAACAAGCGGAGCGACATCAAATCTATGAAGAAAGTTGAATACGTTTGAGGTTTAGAAGCAATAATAGAAAATCAGAATTCAAAATCAAAGTGTAAGACTAAGTTACAAGAAGTTATAAGAGAAAAGAAAATTAAACGATATAGGTTGTTGAAATTCATGTTACCAAGACATTACAAGTTGCGAAGATCCAAGTGCTAAAGTCCTTCTTTCATGGCCATGTAAATTTTTATCTTGTTATTATTCTGTTTCCAAAATAAATAAATAAATGAAAAAAAATGAAAAAAGAAAAAAAAAAGTTTAATTTTTATAGTTACCTTTTTGTTCAATAAGGCCATAGGGAAGTAGAAATCTATAAGGAGAAGTTTCAAGCAAGAAATCGAAGAGAAAAATTAATTGTCAAGGTTCTACGAGTTCGAGAATTTATCATCAACAGTTGAAGCCGAAGAAGACGTTGTTTCTACTGAGCACTATGAGAGAGTCGAAGAGAGATGCATAGTGGTTTCCTTGTTAGTCCTCTTTCCATCTGGCAGAAGTTCTTTCTAGCACTGGTTCAACTCATCACACGTAATTAGTCCAGCTGTTTAGCAGATGTCCCTCTCATCTTTATCTCTCTCCTAATCTTATCCAGCTGTAAAGCGGATGCATCTTATAATGTTTATCTAGCTGTATAGCAGATATCTCTTTATCTAGCAGTATTGCGGATGTGTCTCCCCTTTTCTTTAGTCATCTTTAGAGCTGACACCTTTAATTTCTCTGACATTCTAGTTACTTGGAGATAGGTTGAGAATTTGTATGTCCTCATAGCTCTTTGGATACTTGTGACCAATTAGAAGTCATGGTTTTGTGGGTACACCTCTGGTAAACCCTCCCGAGATTAACTCGGTTTTATTTTTTAGTTTTGCTCGAGGACTAGCAAATAATAAGTTTGGGGGTATTTGATAGACGCATTTATGTGTCTAATTTGTCCTCAATGTTTCGTATTGTTAGTACTCGTTTTCGTCCTTATTATGGTATCTTGTGTGTTTGTAGGTATTTTTTGGAAATAAATATTGTTGGAAAATTCGGCTCGAAAAGTTGCTCGGAGCACCTCCGGAGGACAATTGCTATACGGACCCCTAATTTTGCTAAGGGGCACCCACGACTATGTGCAACCCATTTTCATCTTTAGCACCCACTGTTATTAGACACCTTGGATGTTGGATAAGGGCACCTCCTTCTTCTTCCACGTTTAAACAGATTTGGCGGGAAACTTAACTTTGCACTGCGTTGTTTTGTGGAGCAGAACTGGACGAGATTTTCTATGAGTTTTTCCCGAGATTAGTTTGCAAATGGCCTATTTCACTAAAACAGGGAAGGTAGTTGACTCATGCACGTATTAAAGGGAAGATATGATGTGATTCTCATAAAACAGGGAATGCAAATATTCTCGGACATTCTGCTTTAATTCCGAGTTATATTTAGGAAGATTATGTGTGGCTATGGCGTGATTAACATGAGCTGAATCGTGTAACCTTGTGTTTAATCCATCTTGGGGGGTGGTAATTGCCAGAAGATGCGTGGAAGGTTTTTAAAAGGAAAGAAAATAATCTCGTAATAGGGAGAAATATAGTGAAAATTTTATGCAGTTATGAGGGAATATTTTGGTGCTGAGAGACTATATAAGTCGAGGAGGAACAGTAGAACGGAGATGGAGAGTTTGGGAGACAGAACATCACAGAGCTGAAAAATCAAGTTGCAGAAAACCACCATTTCTGTTGCTGCTGTGAAGAACACGAAGAACAAAAGACCACCAGAGGCAGTCGTTCCTGCTACAGAGACAACGACATTCAAGCGAGGGTCGCAGAGCTACAGTAACAACAACAATTCATCTTTATCGTTCTCTGTAATAGTGTTTGCAACAATTATAAACGTTGCAAACACCCGATTTTCATCATTTTCTCCATTTCATCTTTGTAAACACCCTTTGAGCAATAATAATGATTTTTGAGCGTGTTTACAACATGATGTGCTAGACCCAATCCTTGGGGCGATGGAGGAATCCATTCTTTCAAGAAATATGTGGTAATATTTATTTTATAAATTTATGCAATATTTTTATATGATTAATTGCATTGATAAAAAAATGAATTAAATGATTTTTATTAATCAAATGTGTTTTCTCTTGATGATGCATGCTTAGTTTTAGACTCTTGATGCGTTATGCTTGCGACTAACATTTGATGTTTTGGAAATGTGATTTTGGAAATACTGTAGAATCGAATCAATTGTTTAAATTGCATGATATAAATTAACTTAGAACCACATAAGTATTGATGAATAGTGAAATCCTAGCTCCAGCCTCTTCATAATTTTCACAACACTTTTTAATTGAGTTTGTTATTTTTATTTGTAAAAGAATTAAGTCTAAAAAATCTGCTTTCACAAGTCTCAACGAACTTATTACTACAACATCATTGTATATAATCATCACCGTTCATATACTCAACACAAGAACTTGTGGAATATATGAAAACTCAATTAGACTAATTACAAGAGAACCCATAATTAATCTAATTGGAATACAAACAACCAAACTAATCACGAAGGTAATCAATTTAATTATCAAAAGTTTTGCTCGATAAAAGAAGACTTTCAGAGCAAATAACTAAATAACCAACCAAGATGATTAATTTAGTTCATAATGCTCAACATATAGCATCTTATGGAACAACCAACAAAGCCAATAATAATAATCGACTTAGTCGTGTCGTGCTCAATATAAGACACATAATGGAGCCTTCACGGTAATACAAAAAGTATGAATCAATGAAGATCAATACCGTGGAATACATACAAGGATCTATCCTATCTTTCTATCACTATATGCATAATGACATAATAGACTTTATCCTTGTCACACAAAAGGTTTTATCCTATTTTCCATCAAATAAATGACTGCATAGGCATAACTTTTGTATTTGTCAAAAGTCCATTCATCCTTTTATCAATACGAAAACCAATTCATGAACGAATTTAATTTTGACAACATATGGGACCTTCAAGTTCACGGACGCAAACAATACATATCCCATAAAAATATTGCAATATCATAAAATCATAAAGATTAATACTGCAATAACATCACCCTCCAAATATTTTTAGAATTTAAAACCAATAAACCTAAAAAATAAACATAAGAAGATGAAAACAAAATAGCTATGTGTAGTCACAATCTTCACTATTGAAAATGCTAGTTATTCTTCCAACTACTCCAAAAAGAAGATATACTAGGAAACAATTCCTTTGAGAAATTCTTTATCATTCCCGAACTCCTTGTTATCAAAAACCATCGGGACATAAGGTTCATGGAGATAAGTGTCAATACCCACGAACTGTCTTGGTTGAAGAGGTCGAATTAGGGTCCTCTGAATTTCCAAGGATTTAGACATGAAAGTCCTTATTTCACAAATCTCCCTTCTTATTTCCTTTAACTCATCAAGAACATCGAAAAACTTCTGAGAGTTAGAAGGAACAACCCTGGGTTTTCTTGTATTCCTTCTTTTTCTTTTCAGGGACTTAGAAACAGGAGATTTCTCTTTTTCCTTGATTGATGGCTTAACAATCATGTTGACATCCTTTCCATCTGATGACATAGTGCTTTGAGAACAGTTATGAACAACCGGATTTATGTAATGGAATCACTTTACTCAACAAGCAGTCTTATAAAGGATGTCAAAAGGGAAAAAGGAATGTAGGGTTCGAAACCTATTGACAGGTTCGCATACGCCCAACTCTAAAACCATATAAAGAGTAGAATTGTCGATAATAACCCTTTCTTTTATTTGATAGACAAAAATAACAAATCTAAGAAAATAAGGAAAAACTTTTCTGAAGCCTGGATCAGCACTCAATCTTGTCTCTTTTCGATTAGGCACATGAGACAAGATTTTCCTAACAACACAATCAAGTTGTGTTGCGATGAACAACGATTTGTCCATCTTTTTCCTCATGAGAGGAATCCTATGATCTCTGTCTAACAAACTGATTTGACCATATTTTCTTTTCAAATGGTCTTATTCTATCTCTGGAAACCAACTTCTTAGACGAAGATAAGATCCTACATACCTCGGCGGTCTTCTGAGCAAGTTTCAGCTTTGTTGCTAATCGATCTGCTCTTCGTTGAAGTTTGCTTGCTTGCCTTATTTGGTGCTTGTATTTGTAACACCTTGATAGTTCATGTCCCTTCATCGAACAAACCGAGCACGTCAATCTTGGATAGTATTCAGGCATCTGAGATGTGCAAGCAACAAGACATACTGTTGATCCTGAAACATCACTGATAGGGTTTTTAGTTACCGGGCTCAGTGAATCTTCCATCTTGATGGGGTTTCCTTCTTCTTTGAACCTATTGAGGTTGATATATGTATTGCTACAAGTATCAAAATCGATGTTTTCACAAAGAAGCCCTATACTTGATTTTCTATCTTCATCAGAATCATAGGTTTCAGACATTTCATCAAGTGTTACAGCTAGACCTTTGTTCCCAATGTATTTTCAACGATTTGGGAATTCGTTAGCAAAATGGCCAAAACCCTTACACTTAAAGCACTGAGGCATGTCCTCGTCATCAGCCTCGTCATCATCCCTGTTTTTAGGAGGTACGCGACCGTGAGGTTTGTCTGATGACTTAGGTTTTTCTCTTGAACACCGTTTAATTCTCTTCAACGGAAGATCCCTAAACTTTCTTGTGATCAAGGAGACTGATTTGTCAAGATCTTCATCCGAAAAATCATCCTCAGAGACATGAACACTTTTACCTTTGACAAGTAATTTGGTGTTCTTCTGTGCTTTAAAGGAAACATCCTTACCGACTTTGGGTGTATGCTCATGGTCAAAGATCTTTAGCTTTCCAACCAAGGTGTTTCTGGAAAGATTATCGAGGTTATTCCCCTCAATGATGGCATGCTTCTTAGACTCGTATCTAGATGGCAGCGATCTGAGAATTTTCATCACAATGTCCTTTTCAGGAATAGTCTTACCCAATGAAAAAGATGCATTAACAATTTTAGACACTTTGTGATTAAACTCATCAAATGATTCTTCATCTTCCATACAAAGGTTTTCCCAATCGGAATTAAGGTTTTGAATCCTAGCTTCCTTTTCACTGGAGTTACCTTCAAATATGTTTTCTAAGATATCCCAAGCATATTTAGACCTAGTGCAATTAGACACATGGTGTTGAAGACTTGGGGAAATGGCATGTATGATAGCATTTAACCCTTCAGAATTCTTCTTTGCAGCAAGAACCTCGGCAGCATTATATTCACCAATATTCTTGGGAACGTTTACGTCTCCGGATGCAACAACAGGCGCATCACAGCCATTGACAACATATACCCATGATTGAAAATCACGCGACTGGATGAAGGCTCGCATAACAATTTTCCGCCATAGGTAATTAGAGTCATCGAAGACTGGTGGTACATTATTACCGATAGCACCTATGTCCATAAAGTCAGATCGCTACAAACAAATACTGATGAGGTCTTAGTGTGTTTGCCTGCTCTGATACTAATTGAAAAAGCGGGGGTCTAACAACACCACCCAATATTTCGCTTAGCAATATGTATGGACTAACTCCGAAATACTTTGCTAGAGAATCGACTAGACAGTCAGACTCAATCTAGATAAAAGTATCTCAAGGAATTAATATCTCTCTCTTGATTTTATTTTTACTCAAGCTAAAAACAATAGAGAGTTTTTATCAAATACAAGGAATAACTTGGACGGTACCAAAGACCAATGTCCAAGTGTTAATCAATGAAATCGACAATCACAAGGTCAAATCTCCAATTGATTAACCTTTAACGCACAACCTGTATTAGTTCAATTATAAAGATAAACAATATAATGCGGAAAATGAAATAACACAGACACCATAAATTTTGTTAACGAGGAAACCGCAAATGCAGAAAAACCCCGGGACCTAGTCCAGATTGAATACACACTGTATTAAGCCGCTACATACACTAGCGTACTCCAAGCTAACTTCGGACTGGACTATAGTTGAACCCCAATCAGTCTCCCACTAACTCAAGGTACAGTTGTACTCCTACGCCTATGATCCCAGCAGGATACTGCGCACTTGATTCCCTTAGATGATCTCACCCACAACCAAGAGTTGCTGCAACCCAAAATCACAGACTTGATAATAAACAAATCTGTCTCACACAGAAAAGTCTATCAAAGGATAAATCTGTATCCCACAGAAGAACCCTAGGTTTTTTGTTCCGTCTTATGATATGAAATCAAGGTGAACATGAGCCAATTGATAATCCGGTCCTATATTCCCGAAGAACAGCCTAGATTAATCAATCACCTCTCAACAGTCTTACTTGAATACACAAGATGACGTCGAGGAATCACAAACAGTGAGACGAAGATGTTTGTGACTTCTTTATCTTGTCTATCAGAGAACTCTCACGATCTCAAGCCAATCAAAGATTGTACGATAGAAGATGCAAGATCAGATCACCCAACTACGATAAAAGTAGTATCGGTCTGGCTTCACAATCCCGATGAAGTCTTTAAGTCGTTAACCTGGTTTTAGATAAGAAAACCAAAGGTTAGAGGAGAATCGACTCTAGCGAGCGCACTAGTATCATACAGACATGTGGGTTTTGCCTTAGTTACAAAGCAATCAATATTCACCGTTAGATGAAAACCTGATTTTAGATTCAAGCTAATATTTCTCAACCATTAGATCGAAAACTTAGCTTGTCGCACACACTTGAGATATACGTTTGCTGGGTTTGTAAAAACCGTGCCCAAACGTGTACGTGTATGTTGGTTCAACATAGTAACCCAAAAGGTCAACCATATGAGCATTTCTTATTAACCTTGTTCTTCTTTACCATAATTAGTTCAATTGACTCAAATGAACTAGTTAGAGAGTTGTTCAATTGCTATGAGATCTTATGTAACTACACAAGACATAATTGAAACAAAGATGATTCGATTCGATTGAATCGGCTCATGAACTTTATAGCCACGGTTTGCATATTGCATTCCTTAGTAATTTAAGTTTCATGTTCAGAGCACATCTTTAGATAATAACCCACTCAAGTACACAAACAAGTTCACAGGCTTAAGACAACCGGCAGAGTTTTCCAAACTCAGCAGAAAATCTCGGCAATGAGACTTCCGCCAGTTCGCGGACTAGGTTCGCGGACTGAGTTCGCAGACTAAACACGCAAACGAGTTTTTGGAAAATACAGCAGAAATTCTCGTTAATAGAACTTCCGTCAGTTCGCAAATTGAGTTCGCGGACTTGGCAAAGCCAATTCCTCCGGTTTCTCTCAATCAACAAAGTTCGCAAACTTCGGATTAAGGAATAGGACTTATGCACATATGTGTTTCCACACAATGCTTATATCCATCATTGGTTATATATACCTAAACTCTCTTTCCAACCATTGAAACATTCTTAGAGGACGTTATATAGTTGTTACACTATTTCTCGTCAAAGCGATTTTCAAAGTGATTGAAACATTATGACTTTCGTCATTAGGTGAAGATAAACCCGATCAAAGCGAAACGCTTTACTAACACATGATTTCGAGATATAGATAGGCGAGATATACTCGGATCGAAATATCAAATGTATATGATCCAGTCTATATAGCATACGACTTTTGTCTCATAAGAAGTAGGAGATAGAAGAGATAGACTTTTGAATGATAGATAAGTTCAAGTCTCCACATACCTTTTTGTTGATGAAGTTCCACGGTTTCTTGAGTAGACCTTCGTCGTTGTATGATGAATCTCCATGAAGTCCTTGAGATCAACTACACTTTTCTATCTTAGTCCGAGACTTAGCTATGTAGACTAGAAATCAAGACTCATAGTTTTGATCACTAATATTGAAAAATATGCTTGAGATAGCAACGTATGCGTGGTTGACCGAGCTATGCTCTAACTCTCCTGAATTTTGATTTTAAATGATGTTATGCATACCTGGTAGGTGTACCATGAAGTCCAAACATCCCGAACTACTATTTTCAAACCTAAACGTTTAAGAACCTTACACACAGATCAAGTTAGGTAGAAATGAACAATAAGCAAGGTACATGGATCATTATAAGTACTCTAAGAAAATAAAATCACAAATCTTACTCAGGTTTATAGACATACATTTTTAGAATAATCCATTCGAATTCTACAGCCTTACCGAACATAATCTGTGTGCCCCAATTCTCGTGTTTTCCTCACCGTATATATAGCAGGGCTTTCCTTGGTGAGGATGCACTTAAAACATGATCAAGTTGTGTTGGGGTGAATAATGTCTTGCTCACCACAAGTGACTTTTGTATTATCATGAAAGAGATCGCTTTTAGAACCTTTCACATCCAATTCCATTTTTCCAAAAAACTTGTTAAGTTCCAACATCATGGATATTGCCTTCTTCATAGTTATGGAATTTTCTGGAGTGATCATTCCTTTTCACACTCAAAGCATCATTGGCTTTCTTTGGTACCCACTTCTGAGTGCGTTTAGGAACAACCAGAACCTTCTTCCCGTTACTCTCTTCTAGAATTCTCGGAAGAGAGTTGGATTGACTATTCTTTTGCAAGTTAGTATTTCTCCAGTTGGGAGCATCAGATCTTGTCTTCGTATTTACAAAGTTATACTTTTGATAATCATTACGATTGTGAAAAGGCTTCTTATGACGTTTATATGCAAATCTAGGTTTATCACATCACTGATTCTTTGCCTAAAGGTTGGACAGATACAACCTGTAGCGTTAAGGGGATTAGCCTTAACATATGATCTTGGTTTCACAACATCTTGTGATGCCCAAACAAGAACATCATGAAGTTTCTCATTCCTTATACGGAAACGACATCTCTTTTCCAGGTGACCTTTATTTCAGCAATAATGGCAAACATAAGGAATGTTCTTACCTCGATCCATATGTGCCGACTTTGGAGGTTGATATAGATTGCTTTTTCGAACTTTAACTGTCGGTGAAGGTATTTCACTTTTTCCATCAGTGGAAACCTTTTGTTGAGAAGAATCACTAGCCTTGACAAATTTTACCTCTTTGCTAATACTTGGAGCATCTATTCCCTTATAGCCCAATCCTCGTGTATCACGATGATTTTTACTTGCTCCTAGCATAATGGTTAATTTGCTTGAAATAGTATTGAAATTTTTCAAGTCATCTTCCAACATCTTGATTTTATCAAGAGCAATATCTAAATCAGCCTCAAGGAGTTTTTCTTGAGCGAGATAAGTGCTTTCTTTGTCATCGAAACTTGTTCGCTGGGAGTTAATCCTTGCTTCAGATTGTGCAAGTTTCTCTTCCAACAAAAAATACTTTTGATAAAGATTATCACATTCAAGTGAATTTATACGTAGGTTTTCCTCAAAATCCTTGAGGATCGATTTGTTAGAACGATTCGAAACATAAACACATGTGTAACATCTTCTCAATTTCTTGTTTTCTCGATAGAGGGGAGTCAGAAGAGGTGTGACATGAGAAGTTGTCATCTTCTTCTTTTCCAATGAATTCAAAACCTTAACATACTCTGAGACTTCCTCATCAACATCTCTATCAATATCTGAATCACCTTCATCAAAAAGTTCATCCAACTGTTCTTCTAGGCGTATTTCTTAAACTTCAACAGGTTATATATTAAGAGAATTTTTAGATACTGACCTAGATGTGACAGTTCTCTCAGGTGAATCCAAGCTTTGAAAATCATCTGGTAATTTATGAACCGATACGTTATTAGAGATAGACTCGTCCATATTCATATCGCTACAAACACAGACTTATAAGGTCTTAAATGTATTTGCCTACTCTGATACCAATTGAAAAAGCGGGGGTACAACAACCACACCCAATATTTCGCTTAGCAATCTGTATGGATTAACTCCAATATACTTTTAAGAGAATCAACTAGACAGTCAGACTCAACTTTAATAAAAGTATATCAAAGATTTATATCTCACTTTCTTGATTCAATACTTACTCAAGCAAATACAAATCTGCGAGTCTAATTGAATATAAGAGAAAACACTTGAACGGTACCAAAGACCAATGTTCAAGGATCAATCAATTTCAATCAACAACCAAAGGTTGGATTTCCAATTGATCGATTCAACGCACAACCTGTGATATTTCAATTATATAACAAAATATAATGCGGAAAATAAATAGCACAGACACCAGAAGTTTTGTTAACGAGGAAACTGCAAATGCAGAAAAACCCCGAGACCTAGTCCAGATTGAACACACACTGTATTAAGCCGCTAAAGACACTAGCCTACTACAAACTAACTTCGGTCTGTACTGTAGTTGAACCCCAATCAATCTCACATTCATCCAAGGTACAGTTGCGCTGCTTACGTCTCTGATCCCAGCAGGATACTACGTACTTGATTCCCTTAGCTGATCTCACCCACAACTAAGAGTTTCTACGACCCAAATTCGAAGACTTGAATAAACAAATCTGTGTCACACAGAAAAGTCAACGGTAATAGATAAAGCAATCTGTATCAATCATTGAAACATTCTTAGAGGACGTTATACAGTTATTATTCACAAACCATTTTTCGTCAAAGCAATTTTCAAGTAATTGAAACTTCATATGACTTTCGTCACTAGTAAAGATGAACTTGGGCAAAGAGAAAGCTTACCAACACATATTTCGAGAAATAGATAAGCGAGATAAACCCGACTCGAAATAGCAAATGTGTATAATCAAATTCTATATAGCAATACGACTTTTGTCTCAAGATAGGAGATAGAGTAGATAGACTTTTAAGTGATAGATAAGTTCAAGTCTCTACATACCTTTTAGTCGATGAAGTTCCACCAGTTCCTTGAGTAGTTATTCGTCTTTGTATGATCATCGCCATGGAGTCTGGAGCTCAACTACACTTTCTATCCTAGTCTGAGATTTAGCTATAAGTAGACTAGAAATCAAGACTTATAGTTTGATCACTATCATTGACAAACATGCTTTAGATAGCAACGCGTGCGAGTTCGACCAAGCAGTGCTCTAACAAAAAGTATTGGTTGCAAAATTTTAACAATTACTTCGGTAGTTGATAATAAGATAGATCTAAGAACCTGACGAAGGAGTTTATTGAGATAAACATAAGAGCCTTTGTCGAACTCATATCACTTGGTTGAAAAGAGTTGATACCAAACAGATTTGTTGTTTCTTTATTGTTTGGAATACGAACCAAAGGAATTGTTCCAAGTACGTGACTTATTACAGGTCGGAGGCGTGGGAATACAGACAGAACTAGGTGAACTATAGGTTTAGTTGCTTGGTCTCAACTATACGAAGTTGGTTTTATATTGTATAACGGCTTAATACTGAGAGTATTCAATTATGGACAAGGTCCTGGGTTTTTTTTGTATTTGCGGTTTCCTCGTTAACAAAACCTTGCTGTGTCATTTACTTTTATTTTCCGCAATTATAATTGTTGTTATTATAATTTAAAATAAATTACACAAACGTTAATTCCTATTTACTTGATAAGCAATCCTATTGTGTTTGGTTAAGTCCGAACCTTTTATCAAGTACACATACTTCGTTGTTGTATTGTCTCGATCTCGTATCCATAGACGATCACACGAAGTGTGAAACGGTTTGTTCTATTATCTCGACTCAGTCCATAGACAATCACTTTCGGAGAAAGGACTTATATAGGTGGAAAAGTTTTAGATTGAGGTATATTTGGGTACCCTCGTCTTTTCAATTGGTATCAGAGCAGGCGAACACGAAAAGATATAACGATCTGTGTTTGGTGCGATCTAACCTATAAGAAATTGAATCTAATGGTCGATTCAGTTAACGTAACGGCAGGATTTGACTACTTCAAACATTCATGGTGGAAGACAAAGATGAAGCTTGTAATACTCTTATTCCTAAATGTTCTAGGAATTGGAATTATGTCCATGTATGCCTTGAAAGACTTACATAATCAGTGGGATATCCTAGAATTGTATATCATTGTCATGGATACTAACATGTTTAGTAGCAATGATACAATATTCTATGAGACAGGTTGTATCTCGAAAATGCATAAGATTCCTCTTAGAATTTTTCATTATATGAACCATAGCTATTGTGTTCCTGAAAAATATGGGATCTTAAATATATTTTGGAAAACCTTTCAAAGTATATATATGTACATTTTCAGATTCAATAATGTCAATGTATCGCTATCTAGGATGCGATTTTGGAAAATTTGTAGTCCTAAAGGAAATGAGTTTTCAGTTAATAATTCTATTAAAAATTGATTGCTTCATACACCTCACAACTGTTTTAATGAAGCAAGTGATCTTTTGAATATTACAGGGTTTATGATTCTGATGATATTTTCAACAAATATCATATTTTTTTCAAATTTATCTCTGAATACTCTAGTAAATTCTTGAATAAATTAAAAGTGATATTATCAAGATCTGGTAATAAAAGAGTAAACAGGTTTTTGGACAAAAACATGGAATCAATCCGAAATAAAAATCTAGTCCATGAAAAACCAGTTTTCCAAAAGAAAGACCTAGATATAAAATCGGAATTGTTTTCTCACAAGCCTTGGTTTCCGATTTTGACAAGATTTCCTAAAACTAGTTATTTCCGGTTTTCAATATCAATTCTTCCTATAAAAGATACTCTCTTTCTATGTGTTCAAACATATTGGGGAAGAGTGGTCAAAACCGTAACTAGGGTTTTTCATATTTTCGCAAATATGGGAAAAAGGAAATCAAGAATCAAATCCACTAATAATCGGATCAGAAAGGATGATCTTGATAGGATCAGATTTCCTAACAGTATTGATGACAAACATGAATTTACTCGTTTTGTTGACAACTCATGTTTTAGGAAATACGAAAAACTCAAGGGAATGGAGTTTACTACTGAAAAAAATTCGATCCAGATGTCCAAGATAAGGATTATGTGAAGTTTGTTCAAGATCGAAACTGGGGTAACTTTTTGGTTTTGAAAAATTTTCATCGGATATGGTAAGAGTTTTTTATGAAAATATTCATAATGTTGATCATAAAAATCTTACTTTTGTTACTCTTGTTGGTCGAAGACTCTACTATGTTGATCGTAAGACAATCTCTAATGCTATTGAGTACAATGTGGAATGTAATCACTTGATTACTGGAGTTGAAATGAGCACGACACCATTTCAACACAGCTCATTGGAAGATCAACAGAAGGGGAAAATGGTAGGATACCAACAAAAGATATACCCTTCCATCTAAGGGTATTCGGTAAACTTGCTTTAGTTACCCTATTTGCAAGCACTAAAGACTCATCAGTTTGGGACAAGATTTTGCAGAATTTGTTTATTTTCTATTAAAAGGAGATCCTTAAATTGATATTTGTAGAATCATTGTCAGTCAAATGATAAAAATCTCAGATTCTATTGCTTCCTCAGGAATAAAGATGCATATAGGCTTTCCCTGTATAATTACTTAGATTTGCGAATTCGTCACAGGAGATGAGTTCGATGACATGAGAAGCATTACGGATGTCTCTAATAAGACTATAGGTCAAATGATTGGAGGACAATCCAGTAATAAAACGGTTGTTAGAATAATTTCACGAATTCCCACAAAAAGTCTCTTCTTGTTCATCTTGAAAATCTTGGTAAACAACTTGACTGTTTTCAGAAACAGATGGGCTTTGCTGCTCAAAAGGATCCAGAACCTCTTGAAGGAATTCAAAAAATTGAATCAGAGTTTTGGAACCAAGAATCGGAAATTGAAGAAGAGCATCAAAAACACTTGGTCACAAGGAATGTTCTTCCCAATAATTGAGTTGCAAGGAAAAATAGACATTAGTTTTTGATTTATTTTAATAAGGTCTATTTTATGAATAAAACTATCTTATTATGAATAAAATTATTTGATTTATAATTTTTCTTGTGATAGTTTTTGATTTACATAGCCCGTGCTTGAATGCTTTATCTTATTGCTATGTATGTTTATGGGATGTTTGATTTCGGTTTTCTAACCTTGATATTCGATCTCGTAATGTTGTGAACCCTTATGGTTTGGGTGACTTTTTGATTTAGCAGGATTAAGTTCTACCCCATGTTGGTAGGCTTTATCACAGGATCATGAGGGGTTCTGATAGAAACAATATGTGAAAAAATCACAATATGTTGAATCGATTTTGGTTTAGCATAAAAGCATATGTGTTTCGGGGTTTTCAACTTTTGCTTGCAATAGTTAAAAACCGGTTTTCAACCTTTCTCTGGTAAAGGTTGGTTGTTGTTATTCTTTTGTTTTGCATAAGGATGACAACATAATGATATTTCGATATCAATTCTCCCTGGAAGAAGATGCAAACATATTGGAGAAGTGGATGCGAAATTTGAGGTAACAATCTTGTTAGTTAATTGTTTTCCTGTTTAAGAAAATCCTGATTTTATTGTGTATATCTATTGCTTTAGCTTAACAAAATTTCGGTACAATTGATGTTTTATTCCATTATTTGTGTATGGATGTGTGTGTGATTCAATTGGTTCTGGTTAAGAAAAACTATTGTTATCTTGCTTTATTGTGTGGTATCAATTGTTTAGGCTTACAAAATTTCGGTGCAATTGCGGTGCTTTAATGTCTATGTTGTTTCAATTGCTTCCAGTTGAGGTGAATAATTATGCAAGTTGATTTATTTGGTTTGTATGAATTGTTTATGGCTTAACGAAAGAAAAGGTTTACGGGATGAATTGTTTAGTGCTATTCGATTTCGGATAAGAGAAACTAAGTTAATTCTGATCTTAGTTAGACTTATCAAAGTGGAGGTTTCGATCATTCAAGTCTAATCGAATGCCTTAACAAGAAATGCTAGTTAACTAACCTAGTACTTGTCTTGTTTAAAAGTTAAAGGTCTAAGTTATATGGATAATTAGAACCTGATGAGAAAAATAGAGTTATCTTTATTTTGGTCTTATCGAACAAGCGATTGTATTTGTACAATCAGTTTAGCAAATGAACTAAGGTGCTTAGTTAATTTTTGGTTTGCTAAACTATTAGGAAAAATTGCTTCGGGCAATTGTTTCCTTGGTAACATATCAAAACAGATTACTTTGTAGTTTCGGTTTTGATATTGGTTATCAAAAATGGAGTGTGGAACCCTCGTGCTTAACTCTATAGGTTTGCAAGTCTATTTTGAGATTTGTAAGATCCTTTCGGTTTGTCCTTTATTTTTTCGTTTCTTTGTCATTTTGTGACAAAAAGGGGGAGAAATATATGGATTAAACAAGTGATACTGGTATTGATTTATATTGATTGGTATCACTAAGGGAAAGGACATTCGTGCTTTAATGTTTATCTAACGAAAGAGTGAAAGCATAGACTAAGGGGGAGTAACATATCATATACTTGTAGTTATATGGACTACAAAGTAAATAACAAAGATGTGCGGATTGATAAAATATACCTATCTTACCTTTAGGGGGAGTATTAGCTTTGTTATTATAATGTCAACAACGGCATTTAAGGATTGAATGTATACAGGTTATTGTGCTGTTGAATTCGGGAATCAAGTGTATGTGTAATGAATTCTTGTAATTTGTTTATCCATATGATGTAAGAGTTTTATCACTAAAATTGACAAAGGGGGAGATTGTTAGAGCATAGCTCGGTTGAACCCATCAATCGTTGGTATGTCAAGTTTGGTTGTCATATTTTAGTGAGCCAAAACTCATTCAAGAGTCACTTGATTATGTACTAGAGTCAACTTCGTATAGGTTATGTAATACCCCCTCTCTTTTTCTTAAAAGATTAGGGTGCGAACCCAATCCATTTGGATTGGAAGAGTAGAACTAGCGCAATGTGGAGCGTCAAAACTAGTTGGTGTGTTTCGGTTAAGAAACACTTTGATTTTGCCTGAGAAACTAATTTCTCTTTATGTGAGCCTGCACGTAGCGTGTTCGGACGTTAATAGAGTTTTAAAACTCGAAAATGTTACAAATTGACACCTGCCTTAGGTGTGTGTCAAGTTTAAATCGAAAGAAGGGTATTTCAGACTCTTTATTTTCATTCTTGGTTTCTCTTCGTTCCTACAAAAAACAAAAGAGAAATTTTATCACAAAACTTGATTTTGAAGCTTGATTTAACAACGGTTTGGTGGTTTAAATTGGTTGCTTTGGAGTTTCTATTGCACAAAAGGTAGGAGGAATTCTTCATAAAATTGTTTTTGAATTGATTTGTATGATTTCAATTCTATGATTTCATGTTTTATTAAATTCAAACCTCTTCATACTCTTATGAAACTTTATATGATGGATTTGTGACGTTTTAAACGAATTCATGATTATTCATCTTGATATTGAATTTAGGGTTCATGAAAAGTTAGGGGTTTCTTCTAATCTGATTTTTGAACTTTATTATTCCTAAAAATTATCCATGGGTACTTGTAATTTATTGGGTTTGATCTCTATTTCTTCTTGAAACTCCGTTTTGAGCAATTCAAGGATTTCTGAATAGCTTTTTTATACTGTTTTAGGGATTGATTCTCACCCAGTTCCATCGATTATTGTTTTTGTTTATATTTTTCATATAAAGTATGTCTTTATCTTCTTTAAAACTATCCAAGAATCAATGGATTCCGATAAGTAATGAAGTCTTGGTGGATTTTTGAGTATAGACTTCCAAAACTGTAATCTCTGAAGAACTTTGTCACTGTCCTGTTTATTTGAGACTTTTCAGATCCGATTTGTACCTGATTTATTCTGGTTATGATTTTTATTTAAAATAGGAGTCTCTCAGATTTCAAACAAGACCAAGTTTTCTAAATTCCATTGTGTAATGAATTTTGCACGAAATTTTGATTGCAGACTATCAAAACTGAAATTTCTGAAGAACTGCATATTTGTCCTGTTTTACGGAGATGTTTAAATGCAGCTATGTAACTCATTACCCTTTTTTATCATTTTTATGTTAAATTTTAGTTTCTTAGATTTCAAACGATACCAAATTCACTGAATTTCATCGTGTAATGAATTTTACTCGAATTTTTGAATATAGACTGTTGAAACTGCAATTTCTGAAGAGTTTGATTTATGTCCTGTTTTGTTGAACTACTTTTGCCCAGATATAAAACTCACTGATTTTCTATATCATTTTCATCTGAAAGATTATGTTTTCTACTTTAAAATGATCCAATAAATACTCATTTTCGTTTTGTAATGAAGATTGCACAATTCTTTGAAAACAGGCTATGCGAGCTGCGATTTCTGAAAAATTCTGTTGTTGTTTTATAATTGCATCTCTAGTTATTTGAACTACTGAAGTTATTCTTTTGTTGGTAATCCTTGCATGATCTGATATCTTGTTTCATTTTTAAATTAATAAGATTTGTTGGATTTTAACTTGTAGCAAAGCCCATGGAAGTTTATGAGTTTAAATGGTTTAAAACGGATTTGGTTTAAAACGTATTTTCCGCACAAACTCATTGGTTTGATGCAGTTGACGATTCAGAATGTTGCGCAGCTTTATGATTTAATAGTTACATGTATTTATGATATTGTTTTATGTGGAAGAGCTAAGGTAAGTTGATTTCATGGTTTATGATGAATACTTGTTGATGATTTGTTCGATACTCGTATTTAACGATGTTTGCGAACTGTTTATGAATTGCATTGAGCATCCTTTTTGGTTACGAACCCTACTGATGAGTTTGTCGTGCCCACAAGGGGAAATCCATATTAATGGTGACCTGCGGAAGATCGTCGGGGACGATACGGCAGTTTTCTGATAAACTTCGACAAATGGTTATTCGGACCCTCACAGTAGATTATTGTGAACTCACTGGGTTTAAATGATTTCGATTGTGTATTGGCTTTGTAAGGCCTTTGATACTTCGATTTGGATGCGCTCAACAACTTAACGCATTGTTTATGCTTTAAACGATTTGATATCTCATCGTTATTGTATTTTGGCATTCTATGTACTCATATTATCGAATCGTTAACTCTCTACTGGGTTGTAGCTCACTATTTTGTTTTATTTTCCACAGAGTTTGAGGTCGGCTTGAGGTAGTAAGCTTGGTGCATTGAGCTTTGGGGGTCAAAATGAGTACATCACTTTGTGTTCATATATATTCATATATATCTGGGTTGGTTTGCGAAAAAGGATATTGTATTTTCCTATTGTTTTAGTTTGTGAAAAATGATACCATCATTTCTTATTGAAGTTGTTGTTTGTAAAAATAGTACTATAATTAGTAAGTGTGCGTCATGTTTAAATGGTTTCATGTCTCATATCTTATATTCCACACTTTTTGGTTAACTGGTTTATGTAGATGAAACTTCTTTTGTTATGTTTAATAAAACCATGACTTTTACTCTTGTTTACAAACTGGTTTTCAATCCGTGCATCTCAAATGGCAGCTCGGAGAATTTGGAACTTTTCAGTTGACCGACAACAGGTTAGCTTGAAAGTATTAGGATCTGAGACATTACAAGTAATGCGAAGACTTGAAGAAGTGAAGAAGTAAGGAGATACAACGACAACATCATCCTTCCACTTGAGGTCAGTCATATTTGACTTGAACTGTTTCATTTCCTAAATGTATCTTTCAAGCCATGCATATTGAAAACAAAACTGCGAAGCATGAATGATTGTACTCTAGTTAGGCATAGTATTAAGGAATATAATACGAGGTTTATTTCTTAACCATTAAACTTTGTAGATAAGACATTGACATAATCCTTTGAATGCTATTGTGATTTTGTATGGGTATAAGGTGAAATTTTCATCCTAGGAAACATTGTTTTACAATTTTTTAAAGGAAGTAAATTCATGAACTTGTTTTGTGAATCGAAAGAGAAATCGCTAGGCATTATTGGTATTGTTATTCATTGCATATCTTTTGAACTACCAATATGTGTGATTAGTATAACCGTTCATGACTTGTTTATGTTCTTGGCAAAACTATTCACAAAGGCCTTCCTTTTGCATTGGTATGACTTTTATTAGTGAAATCGATCTTAAGTAGACACCTGAGATGGTATGATCGATTTTGTGTTATTGGTATGACCTACTCTGGGTAAAGGGGAACCGATCCTAATAAGAGGTGCAACCTATCACAAAGGGGAATCGATCCTTGTATGAGGTGCAACAAGTTTTTAGCAGAAAGGGGAACCGATCCTATGGACATGTGCAACACGTTTTTAGGCAAGGGGAACCGATCCTATGGACATGTGCAGCAAGTACAAGTTAGATACCATATATATGTGGGTAACCGATCCTAGTACCTAGTCAACCGAATTTTGGAAAGCTAGTGTGACTATGCACAATACTCACATGGAGGTAGAACCGAAACTTGTTTTGGTAGAACCGTTAAACCCATGATTTGTGATTGAGTGTTCTTGATCAATCACGTAGTTCTTGAAAGTCAGATGAACCAATTCTAAACTTTTTTGGAAGTATGGAAAATCGATTTCAAGATTGTAAGTATGAAATAGGACTAACAAAGTAAGGATGTCGGCATACTTTGAACATATGCAGTAACGCTTATCTTTAATTGTTCAAAGTTATTCCTTAATAGCTAAAGGAAGAAAATCCCAGATTCAATAAAATAAATTGAGAATCTTTTATTTAAGGTTTTTAATTTTATTCTAGGAAAATGAAAATTAGTAATGTGTTAGAGCATTGCTCGATCGAACTCGCAAGCGTTGCTATCTCAAGTTTGTTTGTCAAATTTAGTTGTCAAAACTATATGTCTTGATTTCTAGTCTACTTATAGCTAAGTCTCGTACTAGGATAGTTAAGTGTAGTTGAGCTCCAGACTCCACCGCGATCATATTACGAAGACGAAGAACTACTCGAGGAACCAGTGGAAATTCATCCGACTAAAAGGTATATGGAGACTTGAACTTATCTATCACTAAAAAGTCTATCTACTCTATCTCCTACTCTTGAGACAAAAGTCGTATAAGTATGATAGTTTTCATACATACACATTTGCTATTTCGACCCGAGTTTATTTCACCTATCTATTTCTCGAAATACGGGTTGGTAAGCTTTCACTTTAACCATTTTCATCTTTACCCGTGACGAAAGTCATGATGACGTTTCAATCTCTTGAAAATTTCTTTGATGACGATAGTTTTGAATAACGACTATTATAACATTATAGAAGAATGTTTCAATGATTGAAACGTAGAGTTGAGATTATGTAACCATCTATGGATATAAGCATATATAGTGTGTTCGCACATTAGTGTATAAATCCATGTACCAGAAACCAAGTGTGTGCATACGGAATTGGTAAAGGATACAGGTTGGATACGCGTACCTGTATGCGTACTGGCGGAACTTTTCCTCTCGGAAATTTCTGCTGACTTTGTAGTTACAAACTAGTAAACCAGTCACCTTAGGTACGCATACTGGCGGAACTTTTCTACCTGAAAAATTCTGCTGAGTTTGGAAACCAAAACCAACTCAATCCGGTTGCTAAGGTACGCGTACCCAAGCTGGTTATTTTCTCAAATCGGTAGTTCATGAACTCAAAGAATAAATTATAAGGAATGCAATCTTTGCAAACCATGGCTATATTGTTCATGAATTGATTCAAATGAATCAAACAGGTTTTGTTTCAATTGTGTCTATGTATAAAGACCTAAGCAATTGAACAACTCTTCAAATAGTTCTTTTGAAGTCATTTGAACTAGATATGAAGAAGATGAATACAATTAATATGGAAGTGCTCTTATGGCTAACCATTGGTTAACTATTTGTGAACCAACTAAGTCTACACGTTTAGGTACTGTTACTCAAACCTAAATGAAATACATTTCATTTGTGTATGACAAGCTAAGTTTCGATCCAACGATTGAAAGATATTAGCTTGTACCTAATCAGGTTTTCATCTAACGGTGAATATTGAAGTCTTTGTTACTAAGCTAACATTGATTGCAAACCCTAATTTGAAAACTATATAAAGGAGAACTCTAGCAACTGGAAAAACTAATCCCCATACCTCCTATGTGATACTAGTTGGTTTAGCTAGAGTCGATTCTCCTTTAACCTTAGGTTTCTTCTCGAGACCCTGTAGGTTAACGACTTAAAGACTTCATTGGGATTGTGAAGCAAGACGAAACTACTTCTCTTATAGTTGAGTGGTCTGATCTTGCCATTTTCTGTCGTACAAGTTCAATTTGAAAGAATTGACTTGAGATTATATTTCCGATAGGGAAAGATAAAAAGAAATCACAAACATCTTCGTCTCATCGTTTGTGATTCCACAATATCTTGTTTCGCTACGATACGATTAAGATTATTGTGAGGTGATCGATAATTCTAGGTTGTTCTTCGGGAATATAAGTCTGGGTTATCGATTAGTTCCTGTTCACCTTGATTTTATCAAAAGACGGAAAAAAAAACTTGTAGGTTTATCTGTGGGAGACAGATTTATCTATTACCGTAGACTTTTCTGTGTTATACAGATTTGTTTATTCAAGTCTTCGACTTTGGGTCGTAGAAACTCTTGGTTGTGGGTGAGATCATCTAAGGGAATCAAGTGTGTAGCATCCTGCTGGGATCAGAGACATAAGGAGCGTAATTGTACCTTGAATCAGTGTGAGATTGATTGGGGTTCAACTACAGTCCAAACCGAAGTTAGTTTGTAGTAGCCTAGTGTCTGTAACGGCTTAATACAGTGTGGTGTTCAATCTGGACTAGGTCCCGGGGTTTTTCTGCATTTGCGGTTTCCTCATTAACAAAACTTCTGGTGTATGTGTTATTTCTATTCCGCATTATATTTTGTTATATAATTGAAATATCACAGGTTGTGCATTGTATAGATCAATTGTGAAATCCAATCTTTGGTTGTTGATTGGAAATTGATTGATCCTTGGATATTGGTCTTTGGTACCATCCAAGTTTATATCTCTTGTATTTATAGATTAAATCAAAAGATAGAGATATTAACTCATTGATATACTTTTTTCTAATCAAAATATTGAGTGAGGTTATTAGACCCCCGCATTTTCATAATGTGCATTTACTAGTTGGAGATTTTCTCTGAGATTTCCGGTCATTAATTTGCACAAAGCATTTCCAGGAATTATGGAAACTGAATCTGGAATATATTGCATATCTAGAGAATATTTTCGGTTTTGGAAATTCCTTGGTGTCCAAACTTCCTTGGTCTATAAATGTGAAAGTTTGCATTTCGAGCAAACTAATCCTCGTACAACAAGAACTATCTCAGTTGTGCTGCTACTGGTGATGTCGCCTATTCGAAGAGGAGAGTAACCTAATTAGGAGAAATATCTTACGACCGCTCAGTTTAAAGTCTTCTTTGGGATTGAGAAGCTCTATTAGTACCGTTGGTGGGAAACTAGATAATTGCGGTTTATCTTTTGTTTTCGATTGATTTGATTGACTAACAGTGGTTGAACTTTGATTGTACCTGGTTTGTTTATGCTTGAGAATCTTCTCTTCTGATATAAGATTCACTCAAACTAGATCGAAGTTTCGACGGGGATCTTTAGACTGTTTGTGGATCTAAAGACGTCTTGTGATAATCCAATGTTAACAGACTTCGTTCTGTGCGTGATTGATCACAAGAGATTCAAGTTGATTGTGTGCAGGTGTTTATTTAAGATCTAAGAAGATTTGAAGACAAAGAAGACTTTGAAGATTTCTGATTTGAGATTCATAATCTTTGGTGTACATAATACTTGTTTCGGTAAAAGAGGATCCAACTATAATCGGTTTATCCTTGTGGTAGATTAGATTGATTAGTTGTGTAGATCGGCATCAATACAATTCTTTGTGATTAAAAGTATTGATTGCAAAATCTTAACAATTACATCGGTAGTTGATAATAAGATAGATCTAAGAACATGACGAAGGAGTTTATTGAGATAAACAGAAGAGCCTTTGTCGAACACATATCACTTGGTTGAAAAGAGTTGATACCAAACAGATTTGTTGTTCCTTTACTGTTTGGAATACGAACCAAAGAAATTGTTCCAAGTACGTGACTTATTACAGGTCGGAGGCGTGGGAATACAGACAGAACTAGGTGAACTATAGGTTTAGTTGCTTGGTATCAACTATACGAAGTTGGTTTGATTTTCTATAGCGGCTTAATCCTGAGAATATTCATTTTTGGACAAGGTCCCGAGGTTTTTCTGTATTTGCGGTTTCCTCGTTAACAAAATCTTGCTGTGTCATTTACTTTTATTTTCCGCAATTATAATTGTTGTTATTATAATTTAAAGTAAATTACACAAACGTTAATTCCTATTTATTTGATAAGCAATCCTATTGTGTTTGGTTAAGTCCGAACCTTTTATCAAGTAAACATACTTCTTTGTTGTATTGTCTCGATCTCGTATCCATAGACGATCACACGAAGTGTGAACCGATTTGTTGTATTGTCTCGACTCATTCCATAGACAATCACTTCCGGAGAAAGGACTTATAGGTGAAAAAGTTTTAGATTGACGTATATTTGGGTACCCTCGTCTTTTCACATTGTTATACAGTGTCATAGTATTATTACACATCATCAAAGTTCAATTGTATCACAACTTTGACAACAATACTATGGTGATGTATCACTCCCCCCTTAGTCAATACTTCATCTCAACATGAAAACCACTCCCCCTTACATAATGATCAGTAAACCATATGTATTTGTAGTATCATACTACATATTAATTGCCCCCCTTTTTGTCAATATAAATTGGCAAAGGTACGAAAACTAGTGGGATCCTCATGAAATTTTCACAGAGATACTTCATGACCAAAAGAGAATACCATATCAACTTATTTATATGCCATCATAAATCCGAAGCTAAATGCATTCATCAAGGAGTTTATAAATATACAAGATAAACCCTTTAATATTCCACAGCCGCACTCCCACAAAGATTTGGCAATAAAGCACAAGTTCAAAAAGAACTCTCCCCCATAAAATATCATTCCCGAAAGAACAACAAAGGCGACCTTGATTTTACAAGAAAAGAAGGATTTATTTTGGATAAAATCAAATCACATGAAAACATGAATTTGTATCCAAAATATTCAATTGAATTAACCACAAGAGAACTCATAATTAATGCAATCGAGATACACAACTAAATTAACCACAAGAAAGTGATCAATTCAATTGGTCATGCTCGTCATAAGAGAACTTACGGAGCAACAACTAAATTAACCACAAGAGAATGATCAATTCAGTTGATTATGCTCAAACATAAGAAACCTTGCGGAGAAACACAGTATATGCACAAAAATGTGGATCGGAGAAGACCAATATTGCGGAATAAACAAGGATTCATTCTATTTTCCATCACTATTTACATAATGAAATATAATAGACTTAATCCTTGTAAACAAAAGTTTTATCCTTTCTTTTTATCAATATAATGACATAAAAGGCTTTAACTTTTGTATTTTCAAAAGTTCATTTTATCTTCTATCAATACTTTCATGCCGACATAATATAGATAACTTTTGAACAAGTATGGGACTGTCACAGGTTCACGGACGTGAACAACGTATCCCATAACAATTTGCAATATAAAAATCATGAAGATTAAAATTTCAAAATCATCTTTCAAGTAACTTAGAGTTTAAATAAATAAATCCAAAAACATTGAAGATGAAAATCGTTGGACATAGCTATGTGTACTCACAATAATGGTAATTCCAAACCCTAGTTATTCTTCTAAAAACATAAGAAATAAATTCTCAAAAAAAGATTTACTGGAAAAATAAATCAAAGAGAAAAACAACTCAGAGCCAATCGGTGAAGCACCACAGACTAGACATCATCTTCATCATCGGAGACCATAAGAGTGGCTTGAATCTTATCCATGTCATCTTTGATTTCCGGAAACTTGGTAGCAATCACAAGTAATTGTTCTTTAACACACTTTACCTTGGTACTAATCTTATCAACACCTTTGAGAATTTGATGAAGAATATTCATGGAGGTGGAATCCCATGTGCCATCAAGTGTGTCACATATTTGTCGCTTGCAAGCATTCTCCTTCATACGTTTGAAAGTACACGGACGAACGAGCTTGGGAGTTCCAATGGAATTTCCAATCGGAGCAATGAAAAAGGTGTGACAAATTTGCTCAATCAAGCATGGATAGCCTAACTTCTTATTGGGAGAAGTCATTGACAACATTTGATAAATGATAAACCCACAAATGTCAAGACTTTGAGTTCCCATCTTAAGGAAATAGACCAATTTCGCAAACTCACGACTCCAACGAGAATTCTCAATCGTGGAGGGACAAAGATTAGATATTTCAAGTTTTCCAAAGGACATCAAAGCAAGGCTAAGATTATTGTAGGAAGTTTCCCTTCATTCCAAGTAACACTCTTACCACAAAGACCAATAGAAATAGTTTCATATAATGTCTTTCATCAATTGGCCTAGGAAGACGAAAATTACCCAAGGGAATTCTGGTAATCTTTGAAATCAACTCTCTATTGACAATAATTCTTTGTCTATTTACCATGGTCTTGAATTCCATGTCTTCAACATTAATATCATAGATGTTTGCATAGAAAATTCTCGTAAGAGTGTCAAAACCTTCAACAAGACCATTGAACATGTTTCCAAGATTGAATTTTTCAAAGAAAATTAAATCCTCTTTATGTCCACTAGAAAAATCCAACTTCTTTTCTAGGATAAATCCATTAGACGAAATCCTTTTCAAAAACTCTAGCACAAGAATCATTGAAAAATCTAATCCTAAGAGAATCTATAGGAGGATTCATGCTAGAAGATGAAGAACCCAAATTTTTTGAAAATATTTTTGAAACTTTGAAATTCATCATGAGATCTAGAAATTGGAAAGGAAAACAAGAGGAGATCACTTACTTGTAATGAACCTTGAACACCCCTTTTTCTTATTTTTCTCCAAAGATGTTTTAATGGAGGAAATACATGAACCCTAGATGTTCACGTACGCGGACTGGATGGGAGGAAGAAGAAGGTACGCGTACTTCTTCTTTATATGCCCACTAATGGGCTTGGACCCATTTATGAACCGCGACCTACAAAAGGAATGTAGGATTTTCTTTGATTTTCACACACCAAGGATAAGCAACCCGTGAAAACACGATTTGTGTGAGGAGACGGATGCAGTAGAAAGCTTATTCGAATATCCTAGAAGGACTGAATAAAATTTTTAACCCAATTATACACAAATCAAACCATTTCTTGCCCATCTCAAGGTATATACAAATGGGGTAATGCCATGCTTATTACCAAGTGGCACGATGTGCAGAGAGATTCTCATGCACTATTTATGGTTGATATTTGTAAGCAGTGCCAGTGACATAATCATAGTAATTATGATAATCATGGTTACTAGAGCTTTCTAACTTCCTTTTCATTTGACCAGAAAAAATATTTTTCCGATATCTTGAAACTGTGTCAACAACATGAGAACCCGTTTTAGTTTGTACATCATGATTGCATGGTTTTACATGTACAAAACCTTTATCAGATCGATTCTTAGACTTAACGAAATTAAGTTTTTATAAGAATCTAAAAACGCTTTCAAAAGCTCTAAATAGATGTTTGTCAATTGATCCATCACGATAGTATTCCTCAAAAAGATTAAGAGTTAATCTAGTGAGATTCCATATCTTTGAGCGTAAAGAACGTTTTCTCAACCTTCCTTTCTTTTTAACTTTTCCTTTAGATTTTTTTCACCATCTAAGTTTTCCAAGGTCTTAGATGAAAAGAGATTATCATCAGAAACCAGATGTTTTGTCCATAATAATCTTCGAACAATCTTTAAGGAGTTCTGGCGTGCGTTACAGATGCCAATAGCAAGTTTCCAAATAAATTTTTCATAGGGAAAATTTTTAAGGATCAATCAGACACAAACTTATTAGGTTTATAGTGTTTGCCTTCTCTGATACCAATTGGAAATGCGGGGGTCTAACAACCACACCCAACAATTCGTTTGGCAATCTGAGAGGACTTACTCCAATACACTTTCTAGAGAGTCAACTAGACAGTCATATTCAATCTAGAGTAAAGTATATCAAAGAACTCTTAATTCAATCCGCAATCAGCAAATAGAAATCTGCGAGCCCGATTAAATATAAGAGGAGTTACTTGAACGGTTCCAAAGACCAATGTTCAAGTGTCAATCAATGTAAATCAACAACCAAAGGTTGGATATTCTAATTGATTGATCTTAACGCATAACCTGTGATATTTCAATTACATAACAAAACATAATGCGGAAAAGAAATAACATAGACACCAGAATTTTGTTAACGAGGAAACCGCAAATGCAGAAAAGCCCCAGGACCTAGTCTAGATTGAACGTCACACTGTATTAAGCCGCTACAGATTCTAGCCTACTACCAATTAACTTCAGACTGGACTGTAGTTGAACCCTAATCAATCCCACACCGATTCAAGGTACAGTTGCGCTCCTTACGTCTCTGATCCCAGTAGGATACTACGCTCTTGATTCCCTTAGTTGATCTCACCCACAACTAAGAGTTGCTACGACCCAAAGTCGAAGACTTGATAGACAAATATGTCTCATACAGAAAATTCTATAGGATTGAATAAATCTGTCTCCCACAGAAATACCCAAGATTTTTTGTTCCGTCTTTTGATAAATCAAGGTGAACATGAACCAATTGATAAACCGGACTTATATTTTCGAAGAACAGCCTATTATTATCAATCACCTCACAATAATCTTAATCGACTAGCGAAACAAGATATTGTGGAATCACAAACGATGAGACGAAGGTGTTTGTGACTACTTTTCTATCTTGCCTATCGGAGAAATTAATCTCAAGCAAATCTTACGATTGCACTCAATCGCGATAGAAACAACAAGATCAGATCACGCAACTACAAAAGAGAATAGTTGGGTCTGGCTTCACAATCCCAATGAAGTCTTCAAGTCGTTAATGTTAGAGCACTGCTCGGTCGAACTTGCAAGCGTTGCTATTTCAAGCTTGTTTGTCAAGTTTAGTTGCCAAAACTATAAGTCTTGATTTCTAGTCCACTTATAGCTAAGTCTCGGACTAGGATAGAAAGTGTAGTTGAGCTCTAGACTCCACGACGTTCATCATACAAAGACGAAGAACTACTCAAGGAACTGGTGGAACTTCATCGACTAAAAGGTATATGGAGACTTGAACTTATCTATCACTCAAAAGTCTATCTACTATATGTCTTATCTTTAGACAAAAGTCGTATTGCTATATAGACTTCGATTATACACATTTTCTATTTCGAGCCGAGTTTATCTCACTTATATATTTCTCGAAATATGTGTTGGTAAGCTTTCGCTTTGTCCAAGTTCATCTTTACTAGTGATGAAAGTCATATTAGTTTCAATCACTTTTGACGAAAAATAGTTTGCGTACAACAACTATATAACGTTCTCTAAGAATGTTTCAATGATTTAAATGAGAGTTTAGAATATGTAACCATATTTGGATATAAGCATATAGTGTGTTCGCACATTAGTGTATAAGCCCAAAACCGGGAACCAAATGAATGCATACTTGTGTGTGTACTAAATGGTTGATGGAGACTGGGTAAGTATGCGTACCTGTACGCATACTGGCGGAAGTTCACGACCGTAAATTTCTGCTGAGTTTGGAAATCAAAACCAACTCAATCCGGTTACCAAAGTATGCGTACCCATACACATACTAGCGGAAAGTTCATGTCCGTGAATTTCTGCTGAGTTTGAAAACCAAAACAAACTCGAATCCGGTTACTTAAGTACGCATACCCGTACGCATACTTAAGTGTGTTACTTTCTAAATTGGTTTGTTCATGAACTAAAACATTTATATATTAAGGAATGCAATTTGCAAACCATGGCTATAATGTTCATGAATCGATTCGAGTGAATCAAAACCAATTTTGCTTCGATTGTGTCTTGTATACTTCTATAAGATCTAAGCAAATAAATAAATCTCTAACTAGTTCTTTTGAGTCATTTGAACTAGTTACGGTGAAGATGAATACGGTTGATATGAAAGTGCTCATATGGCTAACCATTTGGTTAACTACTGTTGAACCAACTAGGTGTACACGTTTAGGTATGGTTACACAAACCTAAATGAACGTGCATTTCATTTGTGTATAACAAGCTAATTTCGATCTAACGGTTGAAAGATATTAGCTAGAATCTAATTAGGTTTTCATCTAACGGTGAATATTGAATGCTTTGTTACCAAGGTAGCATTGATTGCAAACCCTGATTTGAAGACTATATAAAGGAGAACTCTGGCAACTGGGAGACCTAATCCCCACACCTCCTGTGTGATAATATTTGTATAATCTAGAGTCAATTCTCCTTTAACCTTAAGTTTCTTCTCGAGGCCCTGTAGGTTAACGACTTGAAGACTTCATTAGTATTGTGAAGCCAGACCCAACCATTTTCTCTGTAGTTGCGTGATCTGATCTTGTTGTTTCTGTCGTATTTAGTACAATTGTAAGATTGGCTCGAGATTAATTTTTCCGATAGGAAAGATAGAAAAGTAGTCACAAACATCTTTGTTTCATCGTTTTTGATTCCACAATATCTAGTTTCTCCATCATACCATTTAGATTATTGTGAGGTGATTGATAATTCTAGGCTGTTCTTCGGGAATATAAATCCGAGTTATCGATTGGTTCATGTTCACTTTGATTTATCAAAATACGGAACAAAACTCGTAGGTATTTCCGTGGGAGACAAATTTCTATTACTGTAGACTTTTCTGTGTGATATAGATTTTTTTATTAAAGTCTTCGACTTTGGGTCGTAGCAACTCTTAGTTGTGGGTGAGATCAACTAAGGGAATCAAGTGCGTAGTATCCTGCTGGGATCAGAGACGTGAGGAGCGCAACTGTACCTTGGATCAGTGTGAGATTGATTGGGGTTCAACTACAGTCCAGACCGAAGTTAGTTTGTAGTAGGCTAGTGTCTGTAGCGGCTTAATACAATGTGTGTTCTATCTGGACTAGTATCCGGGGTTTTTCTTCATTTGCGGTTTCCTCGTTAACAAAACTTCTGGTGTCTGTGTTATTTTATTCCGCATTATATTTTGTTATATAATTGAAATATCACAGGTTGTGCGTTGAATCAATCAATTGTGAAATTCGACCTTTGGTTGTTGATTGATACTTGAACAATGGTATTTGGTACCGTTCAAGTTAATTTCTCTTATATTCAATTAGACTCGCAGATTTCTATTTGCTTGAGTAAAGTATTTAATCGAGAAATTGAAATATAACTCTTTGATATACTTTTTATAAGATTGAGTCTGACTGTCTAGTTTATTCTCTTATATTGGAGTTTGTCCATACAGATTGCTAAGCGAAATATTGGGTGTGGTTGTTAGACCCCCGCTATTTCAGTTAACCTACAGGGTCTCGAGAAGAAACCTAAGGTTAAAGGAGAATCGACTCTAGTTATGCAACTAGTATCACACAGGAGATATGGGTATTAGTTTTCCCAGTTGCTAGAGTTCTCCTTTATATAGTTTCCAAATCAGGGTTTGCAATCCAAGTTACCTTGGTAACAAAACATTCAATATTCACCGTTAGATGAAAAACCTGATTCAACCAAGCTAATATCTTTCATCTGTTAGATTGAACTTAGCTTGTTACACACAAATGAAATGTACCCTCATTTAGGTTTATGTAGCCGTACCTAAACTGTACACCATGTTGGTTCACAAATAGTTAACCGAGGTTAGTCATATGATAACTCTCATATCAACCTTATTCATCTTAACCATAACTAGTTCAATTGACTCAAATGAAACTAGTTAAAGAGTTGTTCAATTGCTATATTCTCATAGAATTATACAAGAACACAATTGAAGCAAAATCGATTTGATTCACTCGAATCAATACATGAACATTATAGCCACGGTTTGCAAAGATTGCGTTCCTTATTAATAAATGTTTAAGTTCATGTACACAACCGATTTTAGAAAGTAACCCACTTAAGTATGCATACGGGTATGCGTAATTAAGTAACCGGATTTGAGTTTGGCTTGGTTTTCAAACTCAGCAGAAATTCACGGACGTGAACTTTCCACCAGTATGCGTACGGGTACGCGTACTTTAGGTAACCGGATGAGTTTGGTTTGGTTTTCAAACTCAGCAAAAATTCACGGACGTGAACTTCCGCCAGTACGCATACTTACCCAGTCCCCTTCAACCATTTTGTATACACACAAGTATGCATACTTTTGGTTCCCGGTTTTGGACTTATACACTAATGTGCGGACACACTATGCTTATATCCAAAGATGGTTACAAGATTCTAAACTCTTTATTTCAATCATTGAAACATTCTTAGAAGATGACAATAGCCGTTTTCACATACTATTAGCATCAAAGGAATTTTCAAGATATTGAAATAATCATTATCGAAACATTCCAATCCTACATCAAATGATTGTATCACACAAACCATGTAAGATGTTACTCGGTAATTTTCTCATGATATAAGATGAACTTGGTCGAAGCGAAAGCTTGCCAACACATATTTCGATAAATGTGTAAGCGAGATATACTCAGCTCGAAATCTCAAATGTGTATAGAGAAAACTATATCGTAACACGACTTATGTCTCAATATAGGAGATAGAGTAGAAATAGACTTTCCAAGTGATAGATGAGTTCAAGTCTCCACATACCTTTTGTAGAAGAAGTTTCACAAGCTCCCCTTAAGTAGTTCTTCGTCTTCAAATGATGAGCGTCGTGAAAACTAAGCTCAACTACACAATTTATGTCCTAGTCCGAGACATCTATAAATAGGCTAAAAATTAAGACTTATAGTTTTGATCACTAACATTGACAAACATGCTTGAGATAGCAACGCATGCGAGTTCGACTGGGCAGTGCTCTAAAAATATCCCCCTTTGTCAATTTTATTGACAAAATTATCAATACATATGGACTACAAAATAAATAAAAATTATAGCTTCTCATCCAAATGCTTGATCTCCTTGGCATCTTCAACACGACTCGAAATCTTCGTCACTTCCAAGTACTCCATGATCCTAAAGGTTGTAAGTTCAACATCATAGTTGTTGAAGATCTGTAGCGATAACAATGAGAAAAAAAAATGCTCTCGATCATTGTTATACAGTGTCATAGTATTATTACACAACATCAAAGTTCAATTGTATCACAACTTTGACAACAATACTATGGTGATATGTATCACTCCCCCTTAGTAAATACTTCATCTCAACATGAAAACCACTCCCCCTTACATAATGATCCGTAAACCATATGTATTTGTAGTATCACACTACACATTAATTCTCCCCCTTTTTGTCAATATAAATTGGCAAAGGTACGAAAACTAGTGGGATCCTCATGAAATTTTCACAGAGATACTTCATGACCAAAAGAGAATACCATATCAACTTATTTAGATGTCATCATAAAGCCGAAGCTAAATGCATTCATCAAGGAGTTTATAAAGATACAAGATAACCCCTTTAATACTCCACAGCCGCACTCCCCACAAAGATTTGGCAATAAAGCACAAGTTCAAAAAGAACTCTCCCCCATAAAATATCATTCCCGAAAGAACAACAAAGGCGACCTTACTTTTACAAGAAAAGAAGGATTTATTTTGGATAAAATCAAATCACATGAAAACATGAATTTGTATCCAAAATATTTAATTGAATTAACCACAAGAGAACTCATGATTAATGCAATCGAGATACACAACTAAATTAACCACAAGAAAGTGATCAATTCAATTGGTCATGCTCGTCATAAGAGAACTTACGGAGCAACAACTAAATTAACCACAAGAAAATGATCAATTCAGTTGATTATGCTCAAACATAAGAAACCTTACGGAGCAACACAGTATATGCACAAAAATGTGGATCGGAGAAGACCAATACTGCGGAATAAACAAGGATTCATTCTATTTTCCATCACTATTTACATAATGAAATATAATAGACTTAATCCTTGTAAACAAAAGTTTTATCCTTTCTTTTTATCAATATAATGACATAAAAGGCTTTAACTTTTGTATTGTCAAAAGTTCATTCTATCTTCTATCAATACTTTCATGCCGACATAATATAGATAACTTTTGAACAAGTATGGGACAGTCACAGGTTCACGGATGTGAACAGCGTATCCCATAACAATTTGCAATATAAAAATCATGAAGATTAAAATTGCAAAATCATCTTTCAAGTAACTTAGAGTTTAAATAAATAAATCCAAAAATATTGAAGATGAAAATCGTTGGACATAGCTATGTGTACTCACAATAATGGCTATTCCAAACCCTAGTTATTCTTATAAAAACACAAGAAATAAATTCTCAAAAGAAGATTTACTAGACAAATAAAAACACAAGAGTTTAAAGAAGAATTTGGCTCGTAGGAACTCTTAGTTGTGGGTGATTTGTGTAGAGTTTCATGTATATAACTTCGCATGCTATGTTTTCAATCTAAGCGACTTGAAAGTAATGATATAAAAACGCAAACAAGTCAAGTCTTGTATTACTAAACTCAAGTAAAAGGATGGTGTCTTCGTTGATGTCGATACATCTTCAGAATCTTCAGTTCTTCAGAGTAATACTTGTATGTCTCAACATTTCTAAACTTCCCAGTCTAACCTAACAAAGTTGACTCTAGTAATCTAATCAAGCGACTTTTGAGTTTTGATATTAAAGTATGACAACCAACCTTGACATACTAACCCTTGGCGGGTTCAACCGAGCAATGCTCTAACACATTGATTGGAGCAGGGGGGAATTAAGGTGATAGTAGGGAGCTTTTTGTATCTCTTTTTGATTGGAAAATTATCATCTTTATTTTGACTAGATGACGAAGTTAGGGAGCAGAAAATAATTAACCGGTGTATCAAATGGTCACGTAATTTGATTCATATAATATTGTATGGAAAATTATCGGTCATGCAAATCATGTTTCCAACTTTTGTGAATATTATCCTGTGTTTCCATTAAAGCTACTTAATTAGAAATTCAGGCCACTAGATTTTGATAATTTCTGTAGTTACTAAGGTTTTGATACATACTTTGTAGTGTCAGTTAATCTATGAAGCAACATATTATCAACAGGAAAAAAACACCTCAATCATGAGTTATTCGAATAGTCTTCTGCATATTCATTAACAGCGGTTGCCAATGTTGCATTGTAAAGGGGTGGACGAGGGAAAATTCTCACTGTTCCATAGATTATTAAATACACGTTACCATGAGGGAAAATAAAATAGAAAATTTATGAACAAAAATCATGTGGACAAGACTTGGAATTGCAGTTCAACTAATAATCTGTATATGAGAATTGATGCCTGAATAATATGGCCAAGGTTCGGATTTGTAGTTCAAGAACATCTATTAAACTCAATCGATGTTCAAGATATTAATCCACGCCCGACATAGCATGGGAACAAATCTAGTATCAAAAGAGAAGGACCATGGAATAATCAATTTTGATCCAGTAAGGACCATTAGTCAATCAAATTAATAATCAAAAACTAAAATAACAATAAGATTTAGTTTCCCACCAATGGTACTACTAAAAGCTTTTTGAAATCAAAGAAGACTTTAAATGAAGGAAATATAAGAGATTTCACCTAACTAGATTACTCTTCTGTATAAACGTGTTGGCTACCCACAAAAACGGTTAGGCAGTGTATAAAGGGATGAGTTTGTAAGAGTACAAGATCCATTAGTTTAGTGTTATGACCAAGGCTTGAGAGGGAGAAAAAATGTTTTCATTTTTGAAATTTCTCAAAGATACTCAAAGAATGTTATTTTCGAAATTACTAACAAATATCAGTTGTATTCCAACTCATAAACAGAAATCACTCTTAGTTGACAACTAATATTAGCTAGCATGTATTTATACTTTGACCAGCCATTAATGTCACACTAAAATTAGCGTTGCAAATTTAGGGTGGGAGTCCCACCTATCCATATACGTTGCAAATACGTGTTGTAATTTTTTAAAAGGGACATATGACATCCTTTTCATATCTAATTCATGCAAATGGCAGATGCGACAGGCAATATTCGTCTTAATTCATGTGCCCAATTTGATGAACTGAACCATACACCATTTTGGCCGGCCATAATGTCATCACAACATAAGTCTCACGCGATGAGTCATAATTCATAAAAAATGGCCTTCCGCATTGGACGTATCCTAAACATTTTATTTTCTTCCCTTCCCATACGCGGCTAACCATATGCGTCTGACCACATATTATGCACGGTAAGCCAATTCCGATAAAATTTGACTTGTCACATGCGATTGGTCGTATGTTCTTACCCAATGTGTCTGGAATGGTAAACCCCAAAAGCTTGGCTTGTCATATGTGACCTCTTTTATATGTCAAGACACATATGACTTGATATATGTGACTTTCATACATATATATATATATATATATATACCTTCTTTTATATGTCAAGACACATATGACTTGATATATGTGACTTTCATACATATATATACACACGATTGATTTTATGCTGCCATGAATAACTTATCATAGTGTTTAGTCAGGGATGTCTTACTTTGAATATGATTTAACATATATGTCCTGCTACATATGCTTAACCATTTCAGCACTCCCATGATTTTTTCTCTACACTTTCATAACCATCCATTATTTTACGTTGATGTCATGAAATGCAATGCCTAATTCACTTAATGCCCACATCATGCATTAGTTGTTCACTAAAGCATGTCAACTCTCGCTGAGCTTCTCATAGACTTGACATAATGCGTAAATAAATACATATTTGTTTTAGTCTGCCTATTCTTCAAAAGTCTCGCTAGTCTTGTCAGACTCATTAGTCATCAGGCATGACAAGTCACTAGTCAACTGATTGACTTGGAAAGTCTCATTTGACTTTACAATAGTAATATTTAATTCTACTAAAATTATACGAGACATCAAAGATGTCACAATGAGGGGATATTCGCTAAGGTACTGGTCTGGAGGATTACGACATGTTGTATATCAATACACAAATTACGAGAAAGTGTCTGGATGTGCGAACGATTGACAGAGTAGATGAATAGTGGGTGTGTAACCATCAGGTCCTCCTTAACAATAAGGACACGCTTTTCATCACATTCCCCACGACATCCGCTTCATTGTCACTTCACATCTTCCACTTCCTATGAGGTCAGGGTGTGCAATTACGACTCTATAAAAATAAATTTATTTAATCCATGAAAATCAGAGATAGACAAGGAGAGACAATCGCCTACCTCCAAACAAGTCTGCCACCTAATTTTCGCAAGAACTTTCTCTCAATCATACAGAAAACTCTTCGTACAACAGGAATACACGCCTATCATATCTATCAGAGTCTGGCACTCCGATCTCAACAGTTTCTCTGCTTCCCTCTCTAAATCCAACCCTTCTTTTTCCTTTTTGACGGAAGCAAGACAGGAACAACTATTTCTTGTCTTGTAAGACTTTGATCTCTCGAATCTAAAGTACTTCCACACTACATTTGTTTAGGGTTCAAATGTCTTCGCACACAAGCATCGGTTTACCCCTTCTATTTTTTACCACTATCGGTTTTTACCCCAAGACAGTGTATTGAACTGGACATTCAGTAGATCCATCAAGGTAACTAATAATTGGAATTAGTAAACAAAGCAAGCACAGAGATATCCAAGAAAGATATTATCTCATGTAAGCTCTGAAGGAATGATGTTACTAGTTGATTTTAAGGAATAGTCTCATGCTGGCCATTAGAGAAAAAGGAATAAAAACAAATAGAGATGATTTCTCAAAAACAAGAAGTAGGCATGAGGTAAGAGATTTAAAGAAAATCTGAGAAACCATGAGAAAACTCCACTAATGGAGAAAACACTTCGAATGCACTGACACCAAGATAACATCTTGGATATGATTGAATTGATCACAACACGCCTTTTACATTTCATTACACAAAAGAGTTCATATATTCTCCAGACAAACATGATAGAAAGGAATTATGCTTCAAAAAAGAAAATGATAGAAAGGAAAGAAAGAACCAGTGAGAAAGTGACACGTGAATAGTCTGTTAGTTAACAAACATAACTAACAGTATTGTAAACAGAGTGCAAGAAACTAAAGGAAACTATAACTCTAGTTAATAGATGAGAAACAAAAGGTTCTTATGATCTAGATTTTCCTCATGTCTGCAATGCATGCTTGAATAAGCGGATATCCGAATCATCATCTACTTCCAAAATTTACATAAACTTTACTTTGTTTGGGTATTTTTCTTCTTCCTGCTATATACGAGTGAGGTTTTCTGCTTGTATTGTTGAATCATATTATAAACCTGAATCAGAAAGATGCGCGTACAAGAGAAAGTTAGTGAAGCAGTAACTCAAATAGATATTTATTCGAGGAAAGCGCATAAAAGAGAGAGTTAGTGAAACCACAATAGAACTAAACGAGAAACTTGATTTGACGGAACTACAGAAGATGCAATGGTGGGGAATTGGTGTTAATAAATGTACAAAGCTTTTCCATAGAATCCTACGACGTCAGGCATCACAAAATAAGTGCAAGGATTTCATATCATTATTGCAACTTTACCTTTCGCACTCCGGATGTCAATCCCATGCCTTCAATGGCATTGCTGCTGATGCACTTCCATGCTACAGTGTCATTACCCTCTTTTTCAGACAAGATCTTCTCCTCACCTTTGTTACCACAAGAATACTTACAATAATGTTAAAATGTAAGAAAAAGCTGGCACGGGGAGAGAGAGATGTTTACAAGTGCCTTACCGTTTAGATTTATAACCAACAACTCTACATACATTCGGAGTCGAATGTGACTGAAAATGTGTATGCAATCTCCAACTTCTTCTCTTGAAATTACGTTACAATTCCTAGTATCTAGTTCAAATGACTTCTTCAAGTACTGATCCATCACTTTTCTCCTCGTACCCAAGTCACCTTCTCCATCAAAGAGCACAGATGGGAATTCCCAAAGCCCTGCAAGAAGCCCTTCCTCCGGCCTTTTTACAAGTAAAAGTCTACTGCTCATATTACTGCAGGTTCCTTTCTGGTCGTCCAATATTTCTACAACACAAACAGCAGAAAACTCGCGTCTTGGTTTTGGCTTTATAACCTTTAGAGGATAATCAATAACCTGTACTGATTGAGAATTCTTGGAGAGTGAAAACGCATGACATTGTTCTGAGATAGGACAGGAAGAGCAACTAGGGCTTGTAGGAGTGCATATGGTTGCTCCAAGTTCCATTAAAGCCTGGTTCAGATCTCCGGGTCTAAAAGGATCCACTAACTGCCCTGCCAGTTTCCTGATTTAGAAAGTAACAAAGAACATTGAGTACACATATGCTCTTTGATTTTTCACATGGTGATCTAAACTAGAAGATGGGAAACATCGCTCTTCTGTTCCCAACCACGTACAGGGCCAGGCATAGAGAAAATCATCTAAATATGCGTGTCTAGAAACTCACCAAAAGCTCTTGATAGTTTCTGATTCCTTTGGATTCGCAGAAATGGCCTTCAGCCTAGCAATCACTCTAACAACATTTCCATCAACCACTGGCACAGACTGAAATATCAAAGTTAAAGAGTTAAAGAAAAGGGAGGCAAATGTTGGCTTACTTTGTTCTTAAAGCAGATGCTAGTAGATTAATTTACCTCATTGAAAGCTATGGAAGCAATGGCCCCAGCTGTGTAATCTCCTATTCCCCGAACCTTAAGAAGCTGGGGAACTGTTCTTGGAAATTCTTCTCCTCCTTCAATCACCATTTTTGCTCCCTAATCAACATAACCACCGGATAGAGTTATCTGAGTGCAAAGGCAATTAGAGCACAGACACAATAGTAGCACTTCCATGGAGGAGAATGTTACATAAGACCTTTCCGATTCTTTCTCATATTTTTCTTTTCAATGTTAGATGAAATTGGAGTGATGCACATTTCAGCTCAATCCTCTTACAAAAAATCCTATTCATCATGAATTACCTTGAATCATTAGTTTGTAAAGCAAGTACATGTGTGCTGTAACAGAAAAATATGTAGATAAATTTCAAGCCAACAAATGCATAACAAAACATTGTTCATTAAACTCGAGGGCAAAGATACACAATGTTGACACTATGATTTCGTGAATTATGAAATGGTCCCCCAAAGCGAAATTTTGAGCAATGCAGAGAGGATGCAATTCTTTTTGTTGGATCATTAAGCTACACTTTTCTAATTAAAATAGAATCCGAGCAGGCAAAAATAAAGAGCAGCCTAACTTACCTCTAAGAGAAAGCGAGCCCGTCTATAGTACCCCAGTCCAGCCCACATCTCATTAACCTCCTACAACAACAAGAGGAAGAAACAATCAAGAATGAGATGCAAATTAAGTTTAATGAATTTACATAGGTATGCTACCAAACTTGTATACCTCTTGAGTAGCTTGAGCTAAATGTTGAAGGGAAGGCCATTTATCCATCCACCGATTGTAATAATCAATAACAGTTGCAACCTTAGTTTGTTGCAACATGATTTCAGAAACCCAAACAGCATAAGCTCTTTTAAAAGTCTGCCTTTCATCTTCTTCATCTGGTTGAATACTACTACCCCTCTTCTTCCTCCATGGCAAAACCCTCTGGTTTGCATCATACCAATCAAGTAAAGAAGCCCTAATCTTCAAAACAGTTAATTCATCAGAGAAATCTTCAATATCTAAAACACTACTCTTAGTCGGCTTCCCCGTTTGGTTAGGGTTTGTTCTGTCATTCCCTCTTTTCACCACCACTCGCCTTTTCCTCCTCTTCTTCTTCTTCTTCTCTTCCTCCTCGGAAGATGTTGAAGAATCAGTATCAGATATATTGGAAAAATTCAAACTTTTCTTCTTCTTAGATTTTCCCGCCATTGTTAACCAGTTGTTGTATTGCTGCTGCTGCTGATTCTTCAAAGTTTCAAACTCAGAATCATCTCTCAGGCTGTAGGAGCAGAGAACCTTGAGTTGGCCGTGTAAAATGACCATATTACTTACTACTTACTTTACTAAAGGCACCCGATCCTTTTTCTCTTAGGTGGTGGACCCACAAAAGAGGTTCTTTTGCTTTTCTTCTCCGCTCTGGTTCTACCCATGATGATGAGATGAACTCACGGACAAACAAATCTGCAAAATACACAGTAAGAGGTTCTGGGAAGTGATATTGAACATCCATTACAGGTATGTCTGATTCATTGTTTACTTCTGTTTCAGTCAAAACCCTTGGGTCAGGATATTTGGGAATTTTCTTGGTTGAATTTGGTTAGGGTTAGGGTTTAGTTGGCATATGCCTACTGTATCGCTCTCAATTTCTTTTCTTAAGTTGTATAAGTGCTTAATTATATGTCACGGCTTGATTAGCAGTTTTATGTGTGAATTTCACTTCCCATTATATTATTGATTGAATTCTAGCTTCAAGAGATTCAAGGTTAATCATATTCTACTCTTGTACATAACTATTTTTCGGGTAACAAATATAATTTGGTTTCATGAGACACTGTAGATTCAAGCCGTTGTCTTTATTTTATTTTGCAAAAATCCTCATTTGTTTGAGATTTATCACTATAGCTTGTTGGAATTTGTATTACTTACAGCGGAAAATATTGATTAGGAGCGTCGAGTGTTCAACTTCGTCTAGCAAACATTAATGGAAGACGAGGATACAGGGAAATCCAAGCTAGTGGCTTCTACTGAGGATCTTGAGATGGACTACATAGAAGATGAAGAAGACGTAAATAGAGACGAAGAAGATGGGAATGAAGAAGAAGAAGAAGATGGAGATGATGTATTTACACTTGCATTCCATGGGGAGATGAATCCCTTGGATTTAACAGAGGATGATGCCTTTGGAGTTCAACCCTATCAGAAATTTGAGCGGCTTGAATATGAAGCTTTGGCTGAAAAAAAGCGAAAACTGCTGAATAACCGCCCTCGTGATGCTCCTTCAAAGAAGTCGAGGCAAGAGGATGATTATGTTAGGAAAGTTGATGAGCTCATGGGAGGGATGGTTATGTGGAAAAAGTCAAAAGAGCTTAAGAGAAAGGGTAGAAAGAAGGGATCCAGAAACAAACTTAGCCCTGAAGTCACCAAGAAAATTGGTGAGGCTAATATCTTTTATGCTAAACGGCAATATGAAGAGGCAATACCTATACTGAAGGGGGTAATTATGCTTGCTCCAAATTTGTCCGAAACTTACCACACTCTTGGCCTTGTCTATGAGGAAATTGGAGATAATAAAAAGGCCATGAACTTTTACATGCTTGCTTCTCATTTGGCACCCAAGGAACATCCATCTCTTTGGAAGAGGCTTGTAGCTCTGTCTATAGAGCAAGGAAATACTGGCATGGCTACGTATTGCCTCTCTAAAGCAATAAAGGCCGATCCTGAAGATTTGGGTCTTAGATTTGATCGTGCATCACTTCACGTCGAGCTTGGTGAATATCATAAAGCTGCGGAATCATATAATCAAATAGTAGGACTCTGTCCTGAAAATGTTGAAGCACGAAGGATGGCTGCGAAGATGTTTAATAGCTGTGGTCAGGTAGAGCAGTCGATCAGCATTCTGGAAGACTACATCAAAGAGAGAATATCAGATCCACAATGGAGTGTGATTGATCTTTTAGCCACCATACTCATGGAAAATAATGAACATTTTAAGGCACTTCAGCAGATTGAGCATGCACGTACTATTCACTGCGCTAAGGAGCAGTTGCCACTGAGTTTAAGTGTTAAAGCAGGAATTTGTCATGTTCATCTTGGAAATATTGAACAGGCTGAGAATTTATTCAGGAATTTGCAAATGAAGCATAATGGAGATAACACTGGATTAATTACAGCCGTGGGAAACACATATATGAATCTGGGGCATTATGACTCTGCATTGAAGTATTATTTCATGCTAGAAGAAATGGATCAAAATGGCCACGGAGTCTTGCATATGAAAATTGCTCGGTGTTACCTATCATTAAAGGAACGAAGACAAGCTATTACGTTCTTTAATAAATCTTTGAGTACAAAGGAAATGGAGGGCGATGTTGATGCTCGCCTAACTTTGGCTTCCCTTCTTCTTGAAGAAGAAGATAAAGAGGATGAGGTGGTTAAATTGCTTTCTCCTCCAGAGGATTTGGCATCAACAACTGATACAAGCTCAATGTCTCCTAAACCTTGGTGGAGTCATCCGAAAGTTAAAATGCAACTTGCCCGTATATATCATTCTAAAGGAATGCTTGAAGACTTTGTTGAGGCAATTTTATCATCTGTTCGTGAAACACTGTTTACCGAAAGTTTGAACCAGAAAGTTCGATCAAAGAAAAGGCTCTCGAAAAGCACTCTCGATGAAAGGGTAAAATTACTGGATGATCACCACCCAGATGATGTATTTCGTGGTTTTAGACCATTAGCAGCACCGTCGGAACTGTTAAAAGCTTCTAGAGCGAAAAAGTCACTTCAAAAGAAGGCAGCTCTGAAGGAGGAGAGAAAGGCTGCTGTCATTGCAGCGGGCCTGGATTGGCACAGTGATGATTCGGATGAAGAGTCTAGGCAACAAGCACTGAGAGAGCCGCCTTTGCCAAAACTCCTAAAAGATGACGAACATTATCAGCTTATTTTAGATCTGTGCAAAGCATTGGCATCACTGCGAAGATATTGGGAAGCCCTAGAGATTATTAATCACAGTCTAAGATTAGCAGACAACATACTTCCGCTTGAGAAGAAAGAGGAGCTTCGGTCTCTTGGAGCTCAGATAGCGTACAACACTACCGATCCAACATCGGGTTATGACTGTGCAAGATTCATTGTTCAGCAGCATCCCCGCAGCTTTGCCGCCTGGAATTGCTACTACAAAGTTATTTCAAGGTTGGAGAATAGGTTGGCGAAGCATGTAAAGTTTCTGCATAATATGAGGTGCACACACACTGAATGTGTACCTCCCATGATCATTTTTGGGCATCAGCTCACCAATATCAGCCAACATCAAGCAGCTGCAAGAGAGTATCTTGAAGCATATAAACTAATGCCAGACAGTTCGTTGATCAATCTTTGTGTTGGGACTGCTTTAATCAACTTAGCCCTTGGGTTTAGACTACAAAACAAGCATCAATGTCTAGCACAAGGGTTTGCATTTCTCTTTAGCAATTTAAGACTTTCGGGAAATAGCCAGGAAGCCTTGTATAATATCGGTCGGGCGTGTCAACATGTTGGTCTGGTTACTCTAGCAGTTTCATATTATGAAAAGGTGTTGGAAATGCGGGAGAAGGATTACCCAATTCCAAAGCTTCCAAATGAGGATTCAAGTATTCAAGAAACTAAGAAATCGGGTTACTGTGACCTCCGAAGAGAAGCTGCTTACAATTTGCACTTGATCTATAAGAAGAGTGGGTCTCTGGATCTAGCCAGGCAAGTTCTCAAAGATCATTGTACTCTTTAAAGGTATTAGGTCAAAGTAATCCTCCCGATAGAAGTTCAGGATCTTCATCACGTATATGGATAGAATTTAGTTAGGAGTTGCAGATTACCTTTCAGATCATCATCCTTCTTTGGAGTTCTTCGTATTTATTTCTGGTTCAGTTATGAAAGACTTGAAATTCTCGTACTTGAGGTAAGTCCCCTGAAGTCTGTTACTTAACCTTCTATTTTTTGTTTTTGACTTGAGTTTCCTTAACCTTTCTGTTCATGTCAAACAATTGATTTGATGCGGAACTGATGGAAGTAAAATTGTCAATGACGTGGATACATTATTGAACAACTTCCACTCGGCTGATTGCATGAGGTGAAATTAGCCGAAAATTATAAAATTACAATAATGATGAAGTGAAAGAATAATTATAAATCTCGAATATTATGATATTAAGAACTAAGCTTATTTATGACATTTTAGTGATTTAAGCACTAAGCTTTTCTGAACTGTATAAGGAAAAATAATAAGATATTAATCTTTTCTATAGTTGGACTTCTTTCTTTCATTTTGTTCCCTAAATAGATAGAAATTTATATGATATTTCTGAGCGCTGTAATTCTCATAGTATGCTTCCATCTGGAATGACTGCATTTCTCAAGACAATGACTATTCCTCCACTAATAATGTACCCTAACGCTTCTCTGTTTCCTTCTTGGACATTGTCTTTATTCGTAATCTACAAACAGCCATAGCACACTATTAGTTTAGAGATGATCTAGTGGTTAGACGTAGAAAAAAATCAGGACAATCTTACGATGGACTTGTGGATGGATAGTTATATCGTTCTTTAGATTGTGCTTTGTGTCAAATAATATCAAATTAGAGACAACGATTGTTCGTTACCCTGATGTTTTTGCCAATCCTCACATTCTTATCTATTATGGCTTTTCTTATGTAAGAGTTTTCCCCAATTCCAATAGGAATGCCAATGCCAGTTCCCTCTTCTCCAATGCATTGATCTCCATATGTTGTTTGCTGGAAACACGAATAATTTGATCACAGTTTACCGCTATCCAATATAAATTTTTCGTTATAGATTTAAGATTGTTCTTACTTGGTAAATATCAGCACCCATTAATACTGAATCCTCGATCACAGTTCGATCTCCAATCCTTGTTCTTGTACCAATTACCGAACCCTTGATGTTGCAACTCTGAATATGCATATGCTTAATTTATCAGATTCAGTATTTCGTTGATGATGAAAATTTTGTACATAAAAATGAATGTGATATGGTTCTATAAATATGTATCACGTACATGTAGATATAAAAGAAAATATAAGATGGGGTAGGAGTGAGTTTCTTACATTGAGGATGCAACCACCTCCTATGATACTATCTGTTATGATAGCATCCATTATCAGAGAAGGAGGGAGACACTTCGGCAACGTGTACAAGGTAGACTCTCTATCGTAGAAGCTGTTACCGAAATAGTAGGAGTATATCACTTAGAATTTGGTAGTGGATGGTCCAATCACGAGAAAATGATATATTCAATGAAAGTGTTCTTGTATAATCACTGTCTGAGATTCATCCTTCTTAAGGTGTTTAGGGTAATATAACAGTATAAACACTTCTAGCACTTAGAAGGATAGAATATTTGAAATGTTAATTAGACAGATATATTTGGATCAGCAGATTAGAAAGTGTAAAACAAGAAAAGAAAAGAAAAGAAAAGAAAAGAAAAGAACAAAAGACTGACTTAATATTACTGACTTATATCCACTGGTCGAGTTCTTTGTGCTTTCCATACTGGCTTTGTAGAATGCTTTGATATTTGTCATATCCTCCCAGTACCCACCAAATATGTATGACTGAACCTGATATCACACATCCCAGTGAAATTAAGACATTAACATCTGTTCCAAATCTGACACTTTAGTTCCTGTAAAACACATGTTTATAATGGTGATTCATTTTTCTTGTTCCGTTTCTAACAAGGGGTTTCAAGGCCCTTACACCTCCATGTTTTATAGAATTATGCAATAGTAAAGTTAGTAATTGAAAACTCTATGTTGGAAGTGAAATATTCTGTCAAAGCAAATGAACCCAAATGAACCCAAATAGAGCAAATGAGTGCCTACTTTGTCAATCAAATATAACGTATATGTAATAAATAAAATGATAAAGAAGAAGTGTTGATTGACCTTCATTCCTATTTTGACTGCTCCTGGTATAATTTCTGTTGCCAAGTCATTGGCCATGGGGAAGTACTCTCTTAGAAGCTTTACCATTGCATCTTTCTTAATGACGTAAATACCCATGCTCCTGTAGCTACTCATGCTAATACCGTTCTTTGATTTTCTTGAGTTCTCTGCTTCCTGAATATGTATACTTCTGTTAATCATGACTTTATACTTTTTATTTTGAGAAATTAGTTGAACTTGCGAATGGGTATAATGATTATATTGATGTATGCTGCTCAGTTGTACTAATAGATTTTCTAGATTGTCATAAAAATATTTTTCGTATATTTAAAGTAACATGATGCAGACGCATGTACTAAACTAGTATGCACATAATGCAGTTTTGAAGAAATGATTAATAATCACCGAGAACTTACTGCTGTAGGATTCGGTTTCTCTGACTCTTGTTTCTCTCTAAATTCAAGAACTTCATTTTCAGAATTTACTGTGACATATCCGAAACTCGAGTGTCCATTATTAGGCTTTATGTGGTGTGCTGGAGGAGCAACAGCTAAAGTGATATCTGCATTGCTACTGCGATGGGTGGCTAAAAGGTTCTGATAGTCCATTTTATATAGATGGTGGCCAGGAAGGAGTATGAACTCAAGTGCTGAATTATGATCATCTTCCAATACCCACAGACATCTTCTCACTGCGTCAGCCGTCCCCTGAAACCAGCCTTGGTCTTCGCGGCTCTGGTATGCAGCAATGACTTCAACGTCGAAACCCTGTTTACCAACTAGTCCTGCACCAGAATATGCCCTTGAGAGGTGGGAATTAAGAGATGTCGAATTGAACTGTGTGAGAGCATATATCTTGGAAATGTTGCTGTTAATGCAATTGCTGATTACTGCATCAATAAGTCTGTAATTTGCTGCAATTGGAATAGCTCCTTCAGATCTTCGCTTTGTCAATGGATATAGCCTCTTTGATGATTCTTTCGATCCATCACCAAATACAATAGCTGCAACACTCTGTACCATCCGTCAACAAATTTAATGCACGCATTAATGAGTGAGTAACTGGTAATTAAGTTCATTAAGTTGAAATAGCTTTATGAAATAGTTTAAGGTAAGAAAACCAGACCTGACTGAGTGGTGCACACAGTGGCAGAACGTTATTGCATTTCTGTTCATCATATTGTAGTGAGTTGGATATAAAAGAGGCAGCTGTTGACGACGAAGAAGATGCAATGCAATAAGAAGAATGCAGCTTTGTTGGATGAATGCTTCTCTGCTGGCTCAAAGTAGAGATCCTTGTTATTATTGTTGCATGAGTAATATTGTTCGTCAGAGAAAGGTTCAACATAATTTCAGCACAGAGAGAGAAGAATTAACAAGAATGGTAAAAAGAAAAAACAAGCAGAAAATGGCTGGTTGGTTTGATGTAGACCAAACTCCTCTTGTAGGTTTGGTTGATGGTGCTTTGTAAGCTGAGAAAGAAAGGAAAGAGAAAATTGATAGAATAATTACCTTTCTTGCTCCTCATATATAAGCTAGCTTAACTACTTTATGATCATAGAGATGTGCAACAACGTGATTCATGCAAAGCTTAATTTACCACTGCATCTATATTTACATTCCCCTGCCATATTTAGCAATATAAGTTGAACTTTTGGGACTAATAATTTGCGCTAAACTTCTAAAGTATAACCATGTAGATTCTTTCTTGTTACGTTTGCCTAAAGTTATTTTTGATTGAAGGGTATGATTAAGTGGTTTTACTTGTACCTTATGCACAGTTTGCTTTAATTTGAAATTGATTCTTGTTGTTCATATTGTTTTTCTATTCATATCTGCACTCTAAATTTTTCTATAATGAAACAGGTTTTATTATACGATTTTCTATGTACGAGGAAAGCAGGAGTTTGAGATTGTTTTACTTTTCTTTATCGAGGTGTCTGCAAGGTATCTCTAATTCTCTATATTTGATTCTAAGTTTCTCATTTCTTCTTTTATCCTCTTTTTTGTCTGCTGTCTGAATCAATTAATAGCTTGTGTTTCTTAATTGGACAAAGAAAAGAACATGCTCTAAATTTAAGAGGGATAGTCTAGCACTATTTTGGGGAGGGGTACGTTCTGGTTCGTCAGATTCTCTACTTGTAGAGGGGTGGGGGAGTACTGTAGATAGTCCTGGCAAATCTAACTTCATATAGAAAGAACTTAAATAGAATAGATGAAGACCAGGAAGAACTTAAGAAGGGTAGAGAATATGGGTTTCAGTTGAAAGTGGTGGGGTAGAAAGTATTTTTTGCCTTTGAATCTCTCTTTAAAGAGTCAGATTGGGACCATGTTTCGATCATAAAACCTAGCTTGAATGATATCTTACTTTTTAATTATAACACATAAACAAAATTTGGCATTTGGAATGAACTCATTCTCAAGATAAGTATGTTTTCTATTTTTACTTTCACAACTTTATGCTTCTTGTTCTCTCATTGCTCTCCCACATGCACATGTTTATTTGGTTTTGTTTGCCAAAAAGAAATATCAAAAAAAAAAAAAAATCCCTTATGTTCTATATTCTACAAAAAAGAAAAAATGGTTGGTTTTGTTTATGTCTTACTTTCTAATTTTTTATTTGTATCACTTTTTCTTTAAAAAAATGACTAGGTAAATAGAAAAGGACAACACACAAACAGAAGAAAAGTAAATAAACAAGTACTAAATTGTATACTCAAGAGATGATATGTTATTAACCGGACACTTTAAAGCATTTCAATGAAGTGTTGATCACTGAAGAATACATACTGAATTCAACACAAAACGCGCAATATTTTGCATGATTATTTCTCTCCCCTGACTGTAAATTTCCTTTTCTCCTTTTTTATCTCCAGTTACAGTGGTTAGTTTGATTACTTCTACATTCATGCACACCCTACTTTGTTCGATGGCGCGTCTGATGCTGGAATGATCATGTTTACTGTTTTTGACATTTCTTGTTAAATTTGCTGCTTGATGATTTATTTCTCTTGTATCCTGTTTAGAAAGCAAAAACACTGTTAAAAATAGTGCCCCCCTTTTATTCTTCTTTATGAATAATGATGTGTATATGAAGATTTTGAGATGGAGTCGATCAAATCAATGAACGAGTGACGCAAACACAACTAAAATCACATAGAAAAGTAGCCTATTTACCTTGCTGTCCCGGAGAGCCATATCAGATGAAGTTTTAAGTATTCCTGCACTTGGTTTCTCATTGCTGATGGGTAAAGAAGAAGAGGAAGTGGAACTTTCAAACTTATCTTGGTTTTGGGCAGCCGATGACGGTGATGATTTTCTGAAACCAGCGACCTCATTGTTAATCATCAAGGAGGAGGAGGCGAATCCCCTAGCGTTTTGCTTATGACTTATTTCTCTCTCCTTATTTACAACAGCTACTGATGATAATGTTGTTGACCTTCTTGCATTCATCACCTTATCCACCATTTTACTTCCAAAGAGATTATGTGATGATTGATTGTTACTTCCTCCTGATGATGGATGATTTCTCCCTCTACTGCTCACAATTATTGTTGATGCATGCTCATTGTTTATTTCAGGCTGCTTATGATTACGTATGCTGATGGAATTTCTTCCCTTTGTCATACTTGGAGAAACTGATTGCCTTAGAGGTTTTACATGTGAATGTTGTTGATTACCGAGATGACGATCTTCATCAGTTGATGAGGATAATTTGTTTATGTTGTTGTTAAGTCGAGTCTTTGATGCAGAAGAAGATCGACTACTGGTGTTAGCGACAGTCATCGGGCGTTGATCTTGATCAGCTGACAGTGATTTTGCTGGATTATTATCATTGATAGTGCTGTTGTTGTTATATCTACTTCCCCTTGAGGCGGAGGGACGATCTTTCGCTGTACCAGTGCTCCTTAAACTTGAGGAATATCCAGATGATTGTTGTTGCCAATTGGGTCTATCCCTTGACGCAGAAGAAGAACGGGTACTAGTACTACTAGCAGTAGTCAAATTAGGAGGTGGCGTCCGATGAAGATTATCATGAATTCCTTGTCTAGGGAAATACTTATTTGATCTCGAGTTTGCTGATAATACTGAATCTTTTTCGTCCTGGTCACTAGTATTATACTCCCTTCGTCCCACCATTAAATGATCTATTTATTTTTAGATTTTGTCCCATTATTAAGTGACCTATATCACTAAACAAGAGATATTTCTAAAATTATCTTTTTAATTGATTATAAGAAATATGCATAATTTGATAGGCATGTTTATATTCGTTACATAGGTGTTTTAAAATGCTTTTCAATGGTATGAAGTTTGCGAACATCCGTGGTGTAATTTGAGAGATAAATCATTTCAAAATTTCACTAGTTATTATCTATAAGGGTATAATTGTAAAAAATGCTTAAATATACTCTTTTTCCTTGCTTGCCTTAAAAATTGTGTAAACTTAAACTAGGTCATTTAATAGTGGGACGGAGGGAGTAGATCTTTAAGAGATATATTACGGGACGTTAGGTCGTGAAAACCATAATTGTTATGACTGTTGCAGGCAGAGGTTGATGCAGGATTAGGAGCGTCACTGTTAGGTTGTGTTGATGAATTTGTTGGAGTTGCCAACAGAGAGGGCGCCTTAATCTCTGCTGCTTTTGTTGGTGATTTGGGTCGATGATTCAGCTTTGATTCTAGGTTGTTCACTGAAAACTGATCATCGCGGCTTATCATTATATATATTTACATATGAAAGAATTAATTTGAAAAGTAAAAGGATGTCATTTTTATAATCAAAAATAAATTACCCTGGTAAGAGGAGGTTGGAGAATAGGGATTTCTCTTTGAATGACGAAATTCTGGATCCATTTCCATCTCTAAAGATGGAAATAGTGGAGTTGCTGGTGGTGTTTTTAGCGTAATACGAAGAAGATAATAGAGATTAAAGATCATTTAGTATTTTTAAAAAGCACTAGTAATTCAAATTAAATTAACATTTCTTACCAATCATAATCATTCTTGCCTCTTTCTATCGGGAGTTCCATTCCGTTGATTTTTTTCGCGGAATACAGTGGATAATTACTACCTGCTGGTTTTACATAGGATCGAATATTTGAAAATTAAGCTCAGAATTAACAAAAGTAAGTAACACACTCAAGTGTTGACTGTGTTCTTAGTCGAACTATAGTAAAACTACCTGAATTTGGATCTGAAACCGAGTAATCAAGCAAATCGTGATCAGATGAAATGGGCTGAAGAAGATTATTGCTTCTCTCTTTCTCGCTTCGTTCATGGATTTCTCCAAATAGTAGAAGATCATCTGGGTCATCTCCATTTTTCCTTGGGGTTACTGTTGTTTTTGTCTCAAACATCGATCCCCATCTGCTAGTCGCACTGCTGCTGTTATTCATTCCACTCTTCATATATTATGACATGAATCAAAATTAAATTAAGACTCACAAAATTATTATAGAGATAGTCAGGTAGGGGATGACAAAGAGGTCTTGGCCGGCAGGGTACTGTATGGCATATTTCGTCCGACGCGCATTTGGCAGTTTTAGAGCAGAATATGTTCAAAATTTTATTCTACTTTTACTGGGCAACTACACCCTCTGTTTTACTGGGCAACTACACCCTTTGTCCCACTATTAGATGACCTAGTTCAAGTTTGCACAATTCTTAAGATAAGGGAAAATACCACCCATGTTTGGGTTAATTGATGATATTCTGGATGAACGTCGGTACATTACTGTAATATACCGGACTAAGATGAATAATTGATTTGAATTCACGATTATGTCATAGAAACTTGGGTTCATAATTAACTCAGGTTCCTTGCAAGAAACTTGGGTATTCCAAATAAATAGCTAGACTGAAAATCTTGAAAATAAAGTCACTGTAAACTGAGAAATCATACCCTATTTTTGATATGAGTACAATAAAACACAATCCTTGGTTTTACTCAATCTTACTCAATCATCATCTTTTCAAAGAATAACCGAAGAAACTCCTCATCATCCATAGTATTCCATACAACCATGGATGCTTACGTTGATTTTTATTCTCTTCAATCTTAATTTTATCTTTCACTATGCCATTACCCATTAATTATTTCACTGATTGGAGGTACCCCGGTATAACATTAGGACGTCCAGTGTCAACTGTTAGAAATACATTAGCATATGTATGAACCTAACACGAAAATTTTCTACTTACATTCTATTGATGTTTTATACATTAGCAGTTTTATCCTTGCACCCTCTGAATGCCACAAATATGGTACAAAAAATGATGAATAAAATGGGTGCTTCAAGGAGTAGGGGGGCAAATGGAGTTTTAAGAAAAAATATGAAGAAGAAAGTTGGACCTTACGTGGCTGCCAATAGCCACCACAGCTGCTAACGATTGACTAGCCAACCTGGTTTGAAGATGAGATCTTGCTTGAAGTTACGGCCAGATACAGATGTGGATTCACCCTGACGACGATAACACTGAACCAAGAGCAGGTGTGGCAGATAGGAAGATCATAAACGAAATGAGTAACGTTTATGATTACTATTATGTCTAATAATGCACAATCACAAGGAGCACCAAAGGACAACAGGTCAAAGATTACCAACCTTGTAGCAAACGATAGAATCATCAGGGTACATGGCAAAGAGCTTAGTACCCAGGCGTGCATGGCAAGAATCGCAAGAGCTTTCATCGTTAATCTGTATGTTTCTTGATCTCTCCTCTTGTCTAGCTAAGCTGCTATCAATGGTTAACGCACGGGATAGACTATGTACAATCTACAATGGGAAACTGAAGTAAGATAATAATGTCAAAATTGTTAAGAAATGTCTGATCATTCAAGCATTGCTTGCCAATTAAGTAATCACGTAATGGTTTAAACATTGATTGGAGATGATTCTTCTCTAGTCAAGGATGAACCTCCAATGCATTACGAAAAATATAAAATAAAATAAAAACAAAAAACCTACCTGACTTTGAAGGTGGTGATGAACTCGGGCTCTCATCATTCTTATTAGTGTGTCGGAGGCAAGCTGGAGAGGCATATCAGGAGATAATGTCTGCAACAAGAGATAGTTAAGCTCACCAGAGATTTTTCACACAGAGATTGTGAGAGAGAAGAGATGATATTCGATAACAATATAATACCGTTAGAACTTGCCGAGGATCCAAAGATTCTCCATGATTATGCAGAAGACGAACTGCAGCATTAAACATTGGTTCCTTTCCATTTTGTGGATCCAAGTACATATCAAGCAACCTGCAGTAAACCATAAACCAACAAAATTAGAAAAAGAACTCCAATATTGAGGCTTATATTCCCATGAATAAAAGAAAAAACTATACTGGACAAAAAATAACTTACTGCATATAGGCATCTGGTCTTCCAATCTCAGCACAATATCGCTCTGCTGCTTCACTGTCCTCCAGCTTCCTAAAATAAGTCAAGTAACAGATATTTCAGAACTCAAATAAGCTATAACTGCACTTTTAGTGTAACTTGATGTTCCTCAAGTTCCTTATCTAAATAGAATGATCAAAAGTATCGCAGTTGCTTTTAAACTTACAAAGCCAAGATTTTGAGAACTAGTGTCTCTTGCCCTAGTTTCCTGTAAAGAATAGCCTGATATAAAAAGCCAAAGACTATATTAGGGACACAAAAAAAACAAGTGACCCTAGGATTACTGAAACTGACGTATACAGGTACCAAATTGAATTCATAGAGAAAACATGTTAAGAGAGAAAGACAGAAACTCAGACAACCTTTTCCAACCACAATTCTGATTCTTCAATTAAGTCAAGGACTTCTTCTGGATCATACAAGTCTGAGGACTCCAAAAACAACTGTAATCTTTCTCTCAGAGCTTGAATATAGATGGTTCGACTTTCGACTTCTGAAATTTGCATTGCTTCTGACCTTTTAGCAGCAGGGTTCTGAGACTCATTTTCAACTTTAACAGCTTCTAGAGTTGACTTAGCAAGAGAGACTGAGTACATTGTATGGAAATGTGTATCATCAGAGTCCTGCTCCTCAATCAACCATTGGAGATATCTGCGCAGATAAGGCTATATGGTGATGCCAGAAAAACAGTAACAAACAAAAATAGAAAGAAGGAAAGAAAGAAAAACTTTAACAAGAGCACAAGACAATATCTTAAGCAACCGAGAAGAAACTACAGACGTAGGAATACCTAGAAAAACAGCTTAGTACTTCACACTAAGAGATAATAAGAAAACACTTACCTCTGAAGTATTTCAACCTTCTTCAAAGCACTTGCTTCAATTACTCTTTCTACATTTACAAGCATAAAAGTATTGTGTCAAGTTTTAACTTAATTTTACATGCAATACAGTAAAGAAATACAATATCCCCAAGCACTTCCTTCATTAATTGCATAAGGTTATGCTGCAAACCGTACCAGATGAAATCAAATTTAATGAACCAGCTGAACAATAACATAAATCGAGTCTACACAACTTCATTACGAAGTCAAGCTCCACAAGCTGTACTGCTCGTCAGCCCAACAAACAAACAAAAGAAAAACACAAACATGCCAGTACAGCGAATATATGATGGTTACTAGGACGCCTAGTGCATGAGATGGATTACTTAATAGACTGACTAAGAACATAAAAAGGGAAAAGTAGAAACCAACTAGCATCTTAACTGTTTAAGCATTCAAAAGTCTTTTGAAACCAACAAATTACCTGGAGAAAGCTGATCGGTTCTCGTGTCTGATGTTAGAATGATTACCGCAAGCTCCTGGTCTATGTCTGCAATCTAATTACAAATACAACAATGCTCATTACTATTTATGAAAGCATGAACACTTCAAATGCCTACAAAAATCATATAATTTATGGAAGAAGTTGTACACACCCATCCAAGATGTTGCAAAACCATATCTTGATCAGATGATGACTTCAGAAGCTTTGATGCTTCGACTGCAGCAGTCTCCTGGCCGGAGATCAAGTTTAGACCGTTCTCCATTGAAGGGGCTTTCCATAGGCCAGATGAATAATTTCGTGCCAAAATACGCCAGATCGTTAAGGCCTTTGAGCTCATTCCTTTACTTGAGTAGAGAAAAGCAAGCGTCCTTAAATGCCCAGACTCATCTAGTAAAGTGTCTAACTCCTCCTGCACGGCCCATGCAAGTTGCAGGGTCATCCTTCAAGCAGGCTTCTGAGAACAACACTTTGCTTTGCAATAAATAGTAAGAACAGCATTCTGTTTTTTATGATCATTCACATGATGCATGGTCTTGAGTTCTATAATCACTAAGTTTCACAGTAAGACTAACCAAGACCATGTATGCCTATAAAGTAAACCTAGTATTGAAACAAAATAACAAATGGATCATACCACAACACAACTGTTCTCAGAAGATGCCAGATTTTCCATTTCATCTACATGATTAAGGGCTCTATAGAGATACATCAGAAGTGTGTCAACTCCCTCCCTTATAGCAGGAGTCAATTCCTTCTCGCGGCATACACGTAGATACCTAAGACAACCATATAAAACATAAGTGAGACAAAGATGTAATCACAAGCAACCACTAATATGTACATGATAAGTACAACTTCGAAGCATTTTCGATCTGCCTATATATGATACACAGATAAGTATATGAACGGCTATTATGTTTCTTTCTAAAACAAGGAAGTGACCTGATAAGGTTTTGGATAGCTGACTCCAACAAATCAGCTCTACTAGGTGGATTTACAAGAAAATCTTCATTAGTTGCAGTCTCTACACCTGCTTTTCTCAGAAATGTAGCTCTTTGGATAGCCATCAACCCTTCATCTACGACATCTTCAAGAGGTATAGGAGGAGGATGCAAGCCCCAGTATCGGTTCCTCGGAATCTGATTCATACAAGTCTGATTTAATTTTCAATATTAAGGAAGTATGATGCGCGATAAGAATACCACTACACAACGAGTTGGCATTTTATGCATCAAGAATCTTATATTTAGGAATTTTGTGGTCTTAAACATGGGACTGTATCAAGAGGAATATAGGAATTTTGTGCTCTTAAACATGGGACTTTATCAAGAGGAATACATTTGTAAAGTTGTCACTACTGTCGAAATTCTCTGCAAATTATAAACCATATCAAGCAGCAAGAAAGACAGTGAAAATTAATAAAATAATTACCATGTGGGACCAGCGACTCAGATCCCGCGTAATAAATGGAAATACTTCTGATGGTTCCATTGTTTCAGACTGCAAGAAATGATCCACGGCTTCCTCAAAATGCAAATCAAATAGCAATACAAACCCCACTTGAGCATGGACAAAGGAAAGCATTTCTTTTGTCATTTCACCTTCGCACTTGAGTTCTTCCACCAAAGCAATGGCTTCCTTAAAGTTCTTTTTCCTCAGTAAGTCTTTAACCTGCTCTGCAACTGATAGTTTCCTAAAGCAGATGACCTGTAGAAATGAATATGAACTTCTTATAGAATAAACAGAATAACAAACTAAACATTTGCCTAATCAATAAAGTGATCCAAGAAATATGCAATGCTAGATAAAATGTTGCAAAGTGTTAACAGTTTGACATTCTAGTTTTTCCAAGTAGTGTACAGTATGAATTTTAGCATTACCTTAGAAGATGTCGCAACGACAACAAGTTCTCCATTTCCACCGTCCTCGCTTTCCACAATGCATGAACCAACTTCTTGTGCCGCAAAATTAATGGACTGAATACAAAGACTTGTTTTCTTATGATACAAATCCATCCTTCCATCTTTAACAACAATCAAATAAGAAGATACATTCACAATCGAATCAGGAGCACGGCGGAAAACCAAACTTCCACCAACTGGTTCCCCATTAGCATTAACAATAATACCCACATTGTCAACTAACAAAAGAGCCTCATGATGTTTCCCAAGTGTTTTCAAATATGGGCTACAAGACGGATCAGGAAGTGAAAACAACATTACATTTTGCCCCGTAATCGCAGAAAAGAGTGTATAACCGTTAGCAGTGCCAACAACAATAGAATCATCTAACCATACCATAGTTTTAACCCCCTCAACACCTTGAATTTCTTTCAGAACAACAGTATCAATAACTCCCTCATATGGTAATAAAAGTTCAACTAAAACTATCTTCTTTCCTATAGCAACAGAAACTAAACAATTATTACCACTAGCTTCCTTTTGTAATTGAGAAGAAAAATCTCTTGATTTAGTCCCCTTTTCCCTGCTGATTCCTCCCCCTAATTTCTTCAGAAACCTCGAACTAGAAGTAGAATTCACTAAATCACTTTCTCCAAAAATATTTAAACTTGAAGAAGAAGAACTAGTAGTACCAGATACATTACCAGCACTATGTAATCTACGAGTAAAGAAAGTGACTCCTCTGGGAAAACTCAATCTTTTGGGAGGTTGAAGTAACAAAGAATCTAATAAAAACAAACACCCATCTGAAAGTACTAAAATTCTATCAATCTCCACAAAAACATGCATTAACTCTACTGGTGAATCAGTAACTGATATAAATCTTGAGAATGTAAGGGTGTGATTTTCAGGTTTGAGATCCGAACCATTTTCTTTTTCAGGAGAAGATGAATTACCTAAGAAAAGTAAGATTATTGATCCATAATCAGTTCCGATATAAATTAGGGTTTGAGTATTTGATACTGATGATATAGCTAAGGATTTGAATGATTTAAGCGATGATGATGAAGTTTTTGATGGATCAAATTCTGCGACAGTTTCTACGACAATCCGATCCTTGGGTTCTAATTTCGCCATCAAAATTCTCATAAATTAATTAAACATCATGGAATGAATGAGTAATTAAGTTTGAGTTTCTTCCGTCGCCGGGAAGTAGTGGAGTTTACTAGGGCACACAACTTTGAAGTTTTGTTGGGTTTTGGCTTTTGCTCATTACGATCTAACCGCTTGTTGGCGGCTGGCTAGTAAGAACAGTCCTTTTTACGGTGGCACCAGTAATTCAATTGAGGGCATACCCAGCTGGTTTACTCCAAGAGGTCAAGCTAACTTTTGACTGCAAATTACTACAGCACACACTAAAACAAGGGGAAAAAACGGTTTAGTCCAAAAACGCCTCTAAGAGCAACTGGAGTGGTGCGATCAAAACCAAAAATCAAAGACCAGAAAAAAAACGACCAAATTTGAGTTTAGTCTGTGGTGTTACACTAGGATGGAAGAGTAAATTTGGTCAGGATCACATATAATGTTCGCCCCATCACAAGGATCACATATAATGTCCGCCCCATTTGGTCAGGATCACATATAATGTCTGCCCCATCACAAGGATCACATATAATGTCCGCCCCATCACAAGGATCACTTTATACGTTCGCCCCATCACATGATCACTTTATACGTTCGCCCCATCACAGGATCACTTTATGCGTTCGCTCGACTATATTTGGGTTTGGTCTTGGTCCCAGACCAAATATAGTCTGGGATTTGGTTTTGGTCCAGCTTTTACTCGATAGTCTGTCCCGCTGTGTCTCGTTTCTTGACCAAATATATAGGTTTGATCGTCCATTGTGGATGCTCTAAAAGAACGGTTTAGTCCACCCAGATCCGATTAGGAACAGATTAGTCCATAATTAATTTGAAAATGTATAAAGACTTTCTTCTCCTTTGCACGCTTTTCATAATGCACACGTGGGGCGAAAGAAAAACCGCATATAACTGACGCAATGAATATAGGGGTGCCACGTTCACCACTTCCACAAATATAATAACGGAAAATATTTTCCTTTTCCTTAACGAGAGAAAAATAAAAACTATGAAAAAAATAAAAAACTGAAGAAACCGTCTCTAAAATCTTTAACTTAACTGTGAAGACACAAAAACAAAATCCTAAAATCTTCATAATCAAACATCTAAGTGATTGCAGTACCGGTAACATCATGTTGAGTGGAAAAAAGGTAGTTACAAAGAGAAAAGCAGAAGAAATAGGGGAAGATTCAACATCAACTGAAGAAGAAACTTCATCAATTGCAGTAGACGAAGTTCGAAAATCAACAGGACCAAAAACGAGATCAAAATCAGCAGTAAAAGTTTCAACATCAATTTCAGTACCAGAAACTTCAAAAACATCACCACCTAAGAAGAAATCAAAGAAAACAAATCCTTCAAAGACAACAGCAGCTTCAAAATCTGTTAAAAGAGCAAAAGGTAACAATTAATGTTCAGTTTTGTCTGTTTTTAAGCAATTTTTTTTTTCCAGATTTGTTGTTGGTATGTACAGACTAGTACACCAACATGTTTTTGTAGTGATTCATGTGCAGTTTTGTCTATTTTTTATCAATTTTTTTTTTCAGATTTGTTGTTGGTGTGTACATACTAGTACACCAACATGTTGTTCTAGTGATCCATGTTCAGTTTTGTCTATTTTTTATCAATTTTTTTTCAGATTTATTGTTGGTGTGTACCGACTAGTACACCAACATGCTATTGTAGTGATTCTTGTCCAGTTTTGTCTGTTTTTTAGCAAATTTTTTTCAGATTTGTTGTTGGTGTGTACAAACTAGTACACCAACATGCTGTTTGTAGTGATTCATGTCCAGTTTTGTATTTTTTTAGCAATTTTCTTCTTCAGATTTCTTGTTGGTGTGTACATACTAGTACACCAACATGTTGTTGCAGTGATTCATGTCATCTTCTGTCTGTTTTTTAGCAAAAAAAAAATTCAGATTTGTTGTTGGTGTGTACAGATTTGTACACCAACATGATGTTCCAGTGATTCATGTCATGTTATGTGAGTTTGTGAGTGGTTTTTATGGTATTTGTTGTTGGTTTGTACATATCTGTACATAAAGGATAACATGTTCTTGTTTTATCAGATTCATGGCCTATTGTTGCGTGATAATAACAAGATCTGCCAGATTTTCATTAAGTCATTTCATTTGGTAATTGTTTTTTTACTTAGTGTACATACTCCCAGTTTGTACATACTCTCAGTGCTAAGTCATTCAGTTTAGAGGACCACTTGAGCATTATCTCTTAAAGAATGCAGATGAGCAAGTAACATATTCATTTTCAGTCGGAAATGTTTCATTTATCTCTTACAGAATGCAGATGAGTAATGATCTATTTATAGGACCACTTAAGTATGTTGTTGACCACTTACCCATTGACCACTTAAGGATGATGTTGCAGTGATTCTATTGTAGTGATTCATGGCATGTTGTGTGTGTTTTAAAGATGTTTCTGTAGGAATGTACAGGTTTTTACACCATCATGGTGTTATAGTGATATATGGCTTGTTATATGGGAATTAATGTTGCTCTTGTTATATTTCTGTAGCAGTGTACTGGTGTTTACGGGTGAAAATTATTTCTGCTGGTTTTGGTAATTTTGAGGTGTGTGTGGATGAGAAATGAATCTAAACCCTAAACAAATGCACTGCACGGGAGTGATTTCTGATTTGAGAGATCAATCTGTACAATTCTGGCCTAAACCAAGAAATGGTCGTTCCAGACTTGCTTCGGTCACAAAGTGAAGGAGATGGGGTTGATCTTAGAGAGGGAAGCGAAGAAGGTGTTGAGATTGTGAATGTGTTGGTTGTTTATGACTTGTATCAGAATACCAAACTGGCTTGCAAGATGTAAGCAATCGGCTCTGTGTGTTTGAATACGAATTGTATCAATACTTGGTTTCTGTCCTTGTCTGTCTTGGAAATAAGGAGGAGAACCTATTTATACAAGTCATTGAGCCAAACCCACGTCTCTCGTGGGAAGTGGAGGAAGTGGAGTGATGGAGTAATGGAGTCGTGTAAGTGATTGTCACACGATCAGGTATAAGCCGACTCATCCCATCATCACTAACCGTCCATGTTTTCCTGACACGTTCTTGTGATGGCGCGTTGCACGCTGCACGCTGTAAACCGCCAGACCAATACCCCAGTATGTATCCTCCAACTTGTGACATGCTTGATGTCTCGATTGTGTGGATCGTGGGACCCACAGAAGGTAGCATACGGTGCTAGGTTAAATAACTAAGTTATTTAGGAAGTCGATATTCATGAAATATCGTGTGTATTCTATACATGTAACGCATCGAATATAATCAATGTGTATGAAGCATCGTTGTTTTAAGGCTTAATGGAGTAAGTCGTGGATTAAGCGTCTTAGAACAGATGCATGCTTAGTTATCTTCGAATGATAGTTTGGAGGTTGCACAGGCAAGCCCTCCCTTGGTCGATCACATGATGTGGTAGGGTGACGGATGGTAATCACAACGACACCTTATTGGCCATTTAACTCCTAGCCTGGGCTGCCTAACCAAGCTGGTAGAGTTGGACGGATGAGATGATATATGACGCTCATCTGCGACCGTTGATGAAGTTTTAGGGTTTTGAAGAGGTGAAAGCATCACTCTTCAGCTTGGTCGAAACCAAGCATGGGAGGTGTTCTTGGCAGGACCGACCGGGCAGGCGTGTAGACGGCTTGCCGTTGTGCATGTCCATACCTCACTGCATCATGAAGATGCGATCTAGGCCACTCAAGTTTACCGATAAAGAGGAGTGGCTGAGATCGATTTGCGACAGGAATCCTGTGCCGCAAAGGATTTCCAAAGGGGCGCGACATGCCATCTTCAGGGCGCACGAACCGAGGCGTCTGGTCCTGCCTTGCTCTGGTCGGTCGGACATAGAGGTAGACGGGCCCACGGTGATCATGTAGATACTCTCTGGACCTCCTTAGTCTATTCCTGCACCCTTCATCCAGGCTGGAGAAGATGGACGCTCGTGATCGATTTACGACACATGTAATATGTCGCAAACCCTAATTAGGGTTTTATATTGGTCGCGCGCATGCTACTTTGGCCGGACGAATTTGCATGCTATGCTCTTCATTTGGATTGGCCGACCACGTGGGACCCACATTGGGCCGGTGGTGAACATGGTGATACCTGACTGATGGCATAGGCCTGATCTAAGCCATCCAAACATGCTTGTAAAGTTGGATGGTCGTGATCAATCTGAGACCCTTAGTGGAATTTCCTGCGACCCTTTAAGCCTCACGCCGGCCCAACTTCAGGCAACCACACGTCATTCCGTGGCTAAGTCAGGGGAGGATCGATTATGCAGGTATGAAGGGGGCCCGTTGGTGTACACCACGGTACTTGTCCGACCGGACTTGGAACAATCTACGCCGTCCAACCGGGCCGGCGAAGTTGGACGGCCATGACTGCTTTTAAGTCTGGTTTGGCCGGCCCTTGTCGCGCGATCCTTTTTAGCTTCTCCACACCAGCCTGGACATCCAACTCTGGGATGGCGTTCGGTGGCCATTTGAAGGGCGTAGTATGTATTCGACCAGCCAGGGCACAACCGGGCCCGCTGGTGGTCATTGTGGTGATATCCTGCTCCTACTGAGTATCGTCTTGGCTATCGAATCATGCGGCCAACCTGCGTGTCCATGATTATTTCTGAGACTGGCATGGGCAGTCCAAATTATACTCAATCGGGCTAGTATAACACAACGAGAGGAATGCTCAATCGGGCTAGTATAACACACCGAGAGACTTTACTCAATCGGGCTAGTATAACACATCGAGAGAGATAGCATGTACGGGCATTTCGTGCATGCCTCACTATTGACACTCGGAGATTCGTGTTACCCTGTTAGGAGCAACACTCAGTCCTCATGCCGCATCAACAGTGAGGGTTCCCGGGAACAGCACAGGAAATACAAGGCTAATAAGGCATTAATTAACAATGCTATAAATCCACAGAAAATCGGGATTGTTGCTACATGCTCTGTTCTGGGTGTATTTAATTCACAGGGATTGTTGCCACATGCTCCATTCTGGGTGAATTAATAAAGTGAAGAAGTATTCATCACTCAAATGGCTTTATCCTTTACAGAATGTCAGCCTATTAAAATTCGGCTTTTACAATTTTAGCCTTAAACAAAAATCCACCATCAACAACTGGTTTGTACACCAGAAGTTTTGTGTGAGTAATATATATTATGCTTATCTTTTCTTATTCCCATTTTTCTATTTTTGTAGATACAAACAAACCTGATAGATCAGGTTTTCATGCAATCAATGATTTTGTAAACAAGCACCTTGAGGAGGATGAAGAAGTAAGAAATAAGAATCCTGATAAAGTCTGGTTCACTGACTTTTTTTTTTTTTTTTAGTTTTTGGTATGTAAGAGTAGTTTGGTTTTGAGTCATTGATTGTTCACTGAGTTTTAGTTAGAGAAACAAAAGGAGAGACCTTTTTGGCCTATGGTAGATGTCTTTGTTCACAAGAAAGCTGAAAAGAAAGAGGAGAAAAATCAGAAAAGAAATGAGATAAAAAGAGAGATGTGTGGTTCAAGAATCCAGACTCAATCTTGAAGATTGTGAACTAGTTCCTCCATGATAATTCAGGGGAGAATGTTTTCATTTTCAATACTGCCAAGAAGAAAAATATAGTGGAAGTAAAGAGTGTGCCAGAAGATTTGTTTTTAATTTTTGGATTAGATATGGTGGCATCAGAACCTGGTGAAGGAGGAACTACCAAAACTAGAGCTGAGATGACATTTGGTACATTGATAACCCGAATAATTCTGAAGGAACCAACTAAGTTGGGGGAACTAGATGTGGAGAATGAAATCTTGCGTATAATGAAGGGAAGAACAACGTTGGAAAAAGAGATTGAAATAAATGCTGAGGATTTGGTAGTGTTGTTTGGGATGTACTTGTGCATCACAGTTTTGTTTACCAGTGCAAACGGAAGCATGCTTAACAAGAGCAATTTTGCTCACTACTTTGAATCATTGGATAAAATGAATCATATACATAAATATCTAATGGATAACATTAGGAAACATATTCAGTCACCACTTAAAGTTAATGGTTGCATGGTATACCTGTTGGTAAGTTTACATGTGTACATTGTTTTACACCTGTGTTAAGTTGTACCAATTTAAGTGCTTTGGTTCATTGTATTTATTGGGTCCTATCACATTTCTAACTCTTTACTTGTTTGTTAATGTAGTATTTGTTTTCTGAACACAACAAAAGCATGACACCAAGAAATGAACAAGGTTTCTAAGGTGGGTAATAAGTGACATCAGTACATCAATCGAGAAAGACCTTAATGAAGCTATGAAAAAAGTAACTCGATAACTTTCTTATGATAGTGACTTCTTCCTACATGTGTACATTAATGTACACCTTGATAAGGTGTACAAACTGGTGATAAATTTTGAATTTTGTCTTGTGTACAACAATATACACCTGTAACACATGTGTAAAAAGATGTACATCTGTGATCCATATTGATACTTTGACATGTTTTCAGATGCAACCAGGATGGGTAAAGTCTTTCAGTGATGAAGAGCAACAGGTTTTGGATGAGTACAAAAAGAATAGGAAAGAAAATAGCACAAATGCACTGAAGGAAAAGCTTCACATAGCACTAATGCAAAGAGATGAAGTATATGAAGAGCTTTCTGACTTGCACGTTAAACATGAAAAGCTTCTTACCTGCATTGAAGAAAAAAGCCTAACAATTCATGCAGCTGATCTGAAGAATTTGCCAAATGATAAGGATCTTGTTGGTTTATGTGTTGACACCTTGCAAGAAATCATTTCATTTACAAAAGCATTAAAACTTGAGGATGAACGTGAACCTGAGGAGGAGGAGGAGGAGGGGGAAGGTGAGAAAGGTGGAAAAGTGGATGATAGTGATAATGATGAAAGTGATGATGATGAGAAGGAGGAAGGTGACAAAGGTGGTGATGTGGATGATAGTGATGATGAGGAGGAGGAGGAGGAGGGTGGCAAAGGTGGTGATGTGCATGATGATGATAATGAAAAAGAGGGTAGCAAAGGTAGTGATGAGGAGGATGAAGCTGAATCCAAAAAGAACGAAGTTCCGTATGAAACTCCTGAAAAGCCAAGGTATAACATCACTTTTATTAAATATGGCAGACATTTCTTTTTATATTCTTAATGTGTGGACATAGTTGTACACCAGTGTGTTATACCTTTTCTCAAAACTTGCATCTTTTATCACTCATTTATCAAAGACCAATGAGGAAAATGAAGAAAATGATATGGAGGATGCAAACGAATACGACAAAGGATTTGAGTCTGAAACTGCTGACAAGCCGAGATATGATGATCTCAGCTCGCATTTCTTTTCATTTTTTGTATATGTACATACTTTTACACCACTTTTATAATTCATAATTATATTTTTCAGCATTCGTCTGTCAAAGACAAATGAAGAAGAGGATGGCAAGGATGAAACAAGCCGAGGAGTTGAGTCTGAAACTGCTAACAAGCGGAGGTATGAAGAAAATGATCTCAGCTCAAATTTCTTTTCATTTTCTATATATGTGTACCAAGATGTACACCTTAGTGATTTATTTTGTGTGTGTACAATAGTGTACAACTTTGTACAACCTAACAAAATTGCATTTTTTTAGCACTTCTCTGCCAAAGACAAATGAAATCCCAGAAGATCAACAAGACCAGATGGACCTTGATAACCAGGATGTGATGGATACCACTCAAACTGCTGAAATTGATGAAGCTATGATAATTGCAGCTCAAGCCATATCTCAGCTGGACCCTAAAGGCATGTTGCCGGTTGAAGAAGATGTCCTTTTACTCACACAGGGAGAAGAGCCAGAAAAGGATCCTTATAAAATAATTGACGACCTTCTAGATAACTTGTCCGAAACTGTATTCGTAAAGCTTGAAAAGGTTGTTACAGAACATCACCAACTGAAGTGAAGGAAAGGATGGCAACCTTGATCTGCAGTGACTGTCCAAGCTTTTCATTATTGAGCCAAGAAGATCCAAAAGAAGAGTCGTCGCAAAAATCATTATCCAATGACGATGTACGAGAAAGGATCATTGCTGAAGCAGTGCAGTTTATCCAACAACATGAAAGTGAATTTTTTAGCAGTCAAAGTAGAAGAACAAAAGACACCAGTGAGAACAAGAGCAGGGAAAATGAGGGAAACAAAGATATTGATGACACAAGTGGCTGGAAAGTTGTCCAAGACACCACAAAACAGAGTTGCAAAGAAAAAGCTAGATCCCGAGTTCATTACCGAGGGTAAAACCAGAACAGGTAGGATAAAAGCGGATCAAAAAAGCAAGGGGATCAAAGCGGGACAAGAACCAGGCTATCATGCGCCACTAAAGAGAAAAGCATATGAGTATCATCCTCTTATTCTGTTGCCAGATGTTCGTCAATCCCAACTATATCAAGACATGAAACCAGGAGAGGAAAAAAAAGGATACAAATTTTTTCTAATTATCCAGGCCAGCAGAACTGAAAACATAGAATTGAAACACTAAACATATGATAGAAGAGGCATTAGCAAAATTAATAACCTAGAATCTTTCCAAACAAAATAACCTAGTATCATCCATCTGATAGACACATTTTTGTGTTTAATTTGATCTCAATACTATATATTGTTGGAACTCGAGTTTGTACTATTTTGGTGTTTTATGTGTTTGTAGGCACCTTTGGAAAAAAACATTTTTTGGAAAATTCGGCTCGAAAAGTTGGTAAAAGCTCCGGAGGACACGTGTTATTCGGACTCTCACCGTTGGATAAGGGGCACCTCAATTACTAAGGGGCACCCCAGGTCACCCCAAAAGGCAGTTGTTATTCGCACCCCAGTACAGGATTAGGGGGAGGTCATCTTCTCCATTTGAATTTTGTTTTTGGCGGGAAAATGGAGAACACTTCTACAGATTTTTGATCGAATTGTTGAACGTGTTCTAGGGAGATTCAATGGATGATTTTTGGTAGATAGTTGTGATATGGCTTATTAAACACACTGTGGGCGTTTGGTTCGACCAGAATTGGCTAGAATCAGCTAAACAATTCACGGGTTGAAAACATGGCAGTTCGTGTATATCACGGGTTTCACGTGATTTGGAGAAGATTCAACGTGTTTTGTGCGTGCATGGAAGACCCTCACAGCCTGTTGGAGCGTGAAGGAGTTAAATATGGTAATTTGGAGGCTTGAAAACGCGTGAGAATATGAAACGGGAAAGAAAATATTCCCAGAAATATTTTCTTTACTGCCGAGTTAAAGAGAATTATATGGAGTGAATGAGCGAGATTCGATGGGTCTGTTGGCTATAAATAGGTTGTTGTGGTTGAGTAGAAAGGGTGTCGAGAGTCTGGGGGGCTGAGGAGAGCCAGAGAAGAAGAAATTCGAGTTTTCCCAAACTCGGTTTCTGCTGCTGCTGCTGCTGATGAACATGAAGAACACGAAGAACGGACCTGCACCAGCAGTCGTTGTGCTACAGTAATAACGACTCACACCTGTTGGTCGTACATCAGGCAGACTTATTTGCTACAGAGTTTGCGACACAACTTCAACAGTCTTATTTTGTCACTAAAGGTCGTAGTTCTCTGGTTTGTAACAAATATAATTGTTACAAACCCGGTTTTATTGTATTTCTCACGTTCTCATCATTTGTAAACCATTTTTGAGCCATAATAAATTATTTTGAGAGCATTTTTACTATGATGATCTAATTCCCTCGTAACCAAGGCAATGGAGGAAGCTATTCACGCAACATAAATGAGTAACTATTTCATTTAATTATATAATTCACCTAATCGCTGCTTTTGCAGAGTTTTAAATTATTTGAATGAATGTCTTAATTATTTGTTATTCAGTTTGATAGGTTATGCTTGGTTTAATCTCTTGATAATCTATGCTTAAGGTTTACAAATAATGTTTGAGAATCTGTATGATTGATAGTGAATTAAAGATAAAAATGACTTAAGAATTGAATAGAGTTTTGAAATATTTATCATTCAATTTTGCATAATAGTGGAATCTAGTGTCTTGGTTACCTCTCGCACCCATTGTTAATATTTTTGTATATATAATTTTATTAAATCTAAAATTCCATTTCCTTCACAAGTCTGAAACGAATCCTATTTACTACAATCACAATCAAAAATCTTAATCATTTTGGCGCCGCCGACGCGGATTTGTGCTTAGGTAGAATTTTTAGGTTTTTATTATTTTTTATTATTCCATTTGTTCTTTTTACGTCTCTTTGGTTGTGTCTTTGTATTACAGGTTTGAAGTTGGATACTAAAGACCTTGGAATCAAAGCTTGAATCTAAAAGAGAAGGAAAAAAGACAAAGCAAAAAAATAAAGAAAAAAAGAGAGAAAAAAAAACAAAAAAGGAGAGAACTATTATTTATTTATTTTTTAAGAGACTTTCCATTTTTTTGTAATTATTATTATTATTTATTTACTTTTTTCCTTTTCTTTGGACTGGACTTTGGACAATTTATTTTAACTTTAAACCCTATGGAAGGGTTATATAAAAAAAAATTAAATATAAACTGTTTGCAGGGAAGGACGACGATTACAATATCGTCTTGGCCCCTCGGGTTCGCACATGACATTGGAGTCGTGGCCCGAGTCGACTTCAGCGGTTCTGCGCCCGTCTGGTACGGGAGGTAAGCTTTCGAAACATCCGCGAATCCCCTGTCAGCAGGTTTATTGTATGCCTTAAGGTGAATATATGCTGAGGATTTGAATACGGGTTTTTTAATTTCCTAGTAAAGGGCAAGGCATGGCCAAATTAAGATAAGGACTCGGATTTCATCACCGTTTCCTTCTTGCCCGCTTTAGGAAAACGAAACCAAACCCGAACCTAAGCTTAAAATTTTGACTAGAAAGAGACCTATAGGGTAACGATCTTAGTAGGAAAGTCGTTCGAAAAATATTGGTTACTCTTTTAGCATACTTCGAAGTTCATGATGGTTTCTGTGAGTTGAATGCGTGATTGCGCCGCCTTGTGATAGCGGTGATGCCTTGGGTATCAAAGCTCCACTGAGCTTCCTTCGCCTCAATTCAACTTACTTTGACTCGGTTTGATTCCAGAGGGGTTTGCCTAAATTGTAACGAATTCCCTTTCGAAGGATTAAAATCTAGTCTAGAAACAATCTAAGTGGAGCCATCATGCTTGTTGTTTGCTAGATTTTATAGGTTTGATTTGGTCGAGTCAGCCTTGTTTGTGATTGTGTAGAATTCCCTTGCAATTAAGAATGTCGAACTGGTATGATAGAAGCCAATACAATGATTATCGACCTGAATTTTAATATGGACATCATCCTTTCTATGACCATGTTGGGAATAGTGGTTGGGAACGCCATCCTTTTCAAGGTTATGGTTCATACCATAGTGAACCCAATTACTATCCACACGCGAATTGGTCTTACGAGCAAGAAAATCAGGAACATTATAGTACTAGTTACGCGTTTTCGGAAAATTACTTAAAAACTAGTCCTGATTATGATATTTCTGAACCTGTTCCTTCTCTAGAAGAGACCCAACAACGGATTAAAAGGACGTATAAACGTTTAGTTGCAATGAATAGTTTAAAAGAAGAGTGTACACGGTATTCTGAGATGATAAACGAGAGTAGTGAACGTATAAGTGTTATGCTCAGTGAAATTCAGGCACGTCTAGAGGCAGAAAATGAACAGTTAGCTAATGCTGCTCGAAATGATCTAAATTTCCAAAATAATGTTTCTAATTCTACCCTTGATATCAATAGTGAATATTTGCCTAATTTAGAGGACGAGGTTAGAATAAAAGACACTACTTATTTAGATAAGGTTCAATCATCTTCGTACTATTATGATGAGGATAGTAGTAATGAAGAATCTGAAATGTGTAGGCATAGTGATCAGGAATCTATTAATCCAATTGAGCTTTATAATGATTCTAGTTCAAATCCAAATAATTTTTATGATTATTCACCTATTCAAAAGGACGAGGATTTGATTAGGGATACCACCGTTTTAGACGATGTAGTTTTTCCTTTTGATTACGAAGCCGATAATGCTTTAGAGGAACGGGTTTATTCCGAAAATGATGTTTTAGAGTCTACCGACTTAGAAACAATAGTCTTAGACGAAGAAAATGAACTCGTAGAGCTATTAAATATGAGTAAGGATGCGTCGCTTAAGTATAACCTCGAAGGAGCAATTGACTATTTTCAGGATTCCAATGATCTATAAATTAAGGAAATTGTAGCTAGTCTATCTAGAGATACCCAAAAATCTATGTTTGGGGGTGATTATCATTCTCCTTGTGCCATACCTTTAGCTCTTACAGAGATCCCTCATTTTGGACTTGATATCTCTGCCTCGACCATTTTACAAGATTACCTTCATACTCGTTCTCCCGAACCTAATGATGACCAGGAAGAAGTTCAGTCATTAGAAACCCATCCTCTGATTGATGTGGTTTTCCCAGGCTATCATACCCAGATTGACTTTGTTTTCCCACCAAATAGTTTTCTTCAAAATGTGGGAACGTTTATATTTCAAATGTGTCGAATATTAAGTTGTGAGACTAAACCTAAATGCTTTAGGAAATTAGAATCGACACATTTGCTTAAGAGTGACCACTACTGTCATTGTGGTCAATTTTGTAAGTCAAATCTTATTGACTTAGAGGATCCTCAGTTATTTAGGTTATTATTGTGCGCTTCTAAGATCATATTTGAGTTTTTCCAGACTCTAGGACCTAATGATTCGGGTCCCACCTATGAAGAAACACAACCAATGAAAATATTTTATTTAGACCCTTTCTTAGAACCTGAACCTGAACCACAATTAGATATAAATATCTTAATCAGGAAACTAGATAAGGGCATGTTATCCTTGTTCACTTTCTTGGGTTATTGTAGTTTCCTTTGGTCAGCTCTTTTTGGTTTTGAAGACCCACAGTTATTTCGGCTGTTACTTTTTGATTCTATGAGGTGACTAATTCCTTCCAATGTCTGGCTGAAGACTTCAAACTTAGCACTTCTTGGGAGGTAACCCAATCTCATGCGACACGGTAATATCTTTCCTTAACTCTTTTGCTTCAAATGGTAACAGTTTCTCCTTGTTCATATGCTTTTAATTTTATCTTTAGAACATTGAGGGCAATGTTAGATTTAAGTTTGGGGGTATGGGAGAAACTTTTTAGTTGCACTTTTGAAACTTCTAGCGTCACATGGTATCCGGTTAGCTAAGTTTACATACTATTTCTCTCCGAAAATATAGAAATTGGAATGCTAGAGATAACAACTTATTGAGACATTAGAGAAAAAGACATTGAGATCCTTGAAATTCAGAAGATAACTTGTTCCTTTTAGAGGGTAACCGTGATGGACATAACCATACATGATGGAAAGGCAAGTAGGTCAGGGAAATGCCAGAAAGACAAAGCAAACTCACAATGTAGTCTTAGTTACTGGATTGCGACTCTCTCTCAGTAGAAACTTATCATCATCAACAAGCGGAGCGACATCAAAATTGAAGACGTTTTAGGTTAAGAAGAAACAATAGAAGAGAATAATTCAAAAATCAAAGTTGAAGTTATAAGAGCAAATGATATAAGTTGTTAGAATCCATGATACCAAGACATCACAAGTTGCGAAGATCCAAGTTTTGAAAGTCCTTCTCTCATGGCCATGTAAACTTTTGTCTTGTAATTTTTTGTTTTCAAAAAAAAAAAAAAAATGAAAAATGAAAAATGAAAAAAAAAATGAAACATCATTACGTTCTTTTTGTTCAATAAGGCCATAGGGAAGAAGAAATTTATAAGTCAAGCAAGAAATCGAAGAGAAGAGTTAATTGTCAAGGTTCTATGAGGTTCGAGAGTTTATTATCAACAGTTGAAGACCGAAGAAGGCGTTGTTTCTACTGAGCACTGTGAGATAGTCGAAGAAAGATGCATTTTGGTTGCTTTGTTAGTCTGCTTTCAATCTGGCACAAAATCTTTCTAGCACTGGTTTAACTCATCACACGTAATTAGTCCAGCTGTGTAGCAGATGTCCCTCTCATTTTTATCTCTCTCCTAATCTTATCCAGCTGTAAATCAGCGAACGCATCTTACAATGTTTATCTAGTTGTGTAGTGGATATCTCTTTATCTAGCAGTGGTGTGGATGTGTCTCCCCTTTTCTTCAGTCAGCTTTAGAGCTGACACCTTTAATTTCTCTGGCATTCTACTTACTTGGAGATAGGTTGAGAATATGTATGTCCTCATAGCTCTTTGGATACTTGTGACCAATTAGGAGTAAAGGTTTTGTGGGTACACCTCTGGTAAACCCTCCGGAGACAACACTCCGCCGCTAGGGCCACCTAGCGGTTTAACGGCCTGCTGCACGTGCTAAGTGTAGTCTTTTTATCTTTTCAAAAATAAATTTTGCTCGAGGACTAGCAAATAATAAGTTTGGGGGTATTTGATAGACACATTTTTGTGTTTAATTTGATCTCAATACTATATATTGTTGGCACTCGAGTTTGTACTAATTTTGGTGTTTTATGTGTTTGTAGGCACCTTTGGAAAATAAACATTTTTTGGAAAATTCGGCTCGAAAAGTTGGTAAAAGCTCCGGAGGACACGTGTTATTCGGACTCTCACCGTTGGATAAGGGGCACCCCAGGTCACCCCAAAAGGCAGCTGCTATTCGCACCCCAGTACAAGATTAGGGGGAGGTCATCTTCTCCATTTGAATTTTGTTTTTGGAGGGAAAATGGAGAACACTTCTGCAGATTTTTGATCGAATTGTTGAACGCGTTCTAGGGAGATTCAATGGCTGATTTTTGGTAGATAGTTGTGATATGGCCTATTAAACACACTGTGGGCGTTTGGTTCGACCAGAATTGGCTAGAATCAGCTAAACAATTCACGGGTTGAAAACAGGGCAGTTCGTGTATATCACGGGTTTCACGTGATTTGGAGAAGATTCAACGTGTTTTGTGCGTGCATGGAAGACCCTCACAGCCTGTTGGAGCGTGAAGGAGTTAAATATGGTAATTTGGAGGCTTGAAAACGCGTGAGAAGATGAAACAGGAAAGAAAATATTCCCAGAAATATTTTCTTTACTGCCGAGTTAAAGAGAATCATATGGAGTGAATGAGCGAGATTCGATGGGTCTGTTGGCTATAAATAGGTTGTTGTGGTTGAGTAGAAAGGGTGTCGAGAGTCTGGGGGGCTGAGGAGAGCCAGAGAAGAAGAAATTCGAGTTTTCCCAAACTAGGTTTCTGCTGCTGTTGCTGCTGATGAACATGAAGAACACGACGAACGGACCTGCACCCGCAGTCGTTGTGCTACAGTAATAACGACTCACACCTGTGGGTCGTACATCAGGCAGACTTATTTGCTACAGCGTTTGCGACACAGCTTCAGCAGTCTTATTTTGTCACTGAGGGTCGTAGTTCTCTGGTTTGTAACAAATATAATTGTTACAAACCCGGTTTTATTGTATTTCTCACATTCTCATCATTTGTAAACCATTTTTGAGCCATAATAAATTATTTTGAGAGCATTTTTACTATGATGAGCTAATTCCCTCGTAACCAAGGCAATGGAGGAAGCTATTCACGCAACATAAATGGGTAACTATTTCATTTAATTATATAATTCACCTAATCGCTGCTTTTGCAGAGTTTTAAATTATTTGAATGATTGTCTTAATTATTTGTTATTCAGTTTGATAGGTTATGCTTGGTTTAATCTCTTGATAATCTATGCTTAAGGTTTACAAATAATGTTTGAGAATCTGTATGATTGATAGTGAATTAAAGATAAAAGAGGACTTAAGAATTGAATAGAGTTTTGAAATATTTATCATTCAATTTTGCATAATAGTGGAATCTAGTATCTTGGTTACCTCTCGCACCCATTGTTAATATTTTTGTATATATAATTTTATTAAATATAAAATCCATTTCCTTCACAAGTCTGAAACGAATCCTATTTACTACAATCACAATCAAAAATCTTAATCACCATCGTACAGAAAAATAAACCTAATTAATGGCATTAGAACTAAAAACATAGAATCTTTCTAAATAATATAACCTAGTATCATCCATTGTACATCAAGGTTTACATAATGGTACATATGTAAAAAGACAGCTAAGAAAACTGAAGTGCGCAAGAAGGTGCACATATTAATGGTACACATTTCCTGACACTAATTATCCACGCCTAGAAAATTGAAAAGACATTACCAAAAGTAAACACCAAAAACATAGAATCTTTTGAACAAATTAAACATAGTAAAAAGCATCAAGGAAGGGGGCAGGTAGCTCTGTTGTGGTTACCAAGGGTGAAGCACTTTGTGCACATCATAGTCCTCTTTTGCTTCTCCCAAGCATTCTTGATACTCTGTGTTCTTCATCTACCAGGTAGAGGAACATGAATAGGAACAATAATCCTATCACTAGGATCATAAGCCTGCGGCTTGTCAAAATTGGGGATGGGCAAGATGATCTCCTGGTATGCCAAGTTGTACCATTTAGTGATGAAGTATGGCTCAACAAATGAATAGATGTCCTCCCTCGTAGCTTGAATGGCAGCACAAGCATGTGCACAAGGAAAACCATTAACTCGCCATATGTGACACGTACAAGTTTTCTACAATAGATCTACAAAATAAGACCTGGGAGAATGTACTTCATATAATCTTTCCATGGATTCACTAACACTCCAAGTATGACCAATGTCGATGTTTTCCTTTAGTAAAGCCTCATATATGGGAGTGAGCCTAGTGTTGAAAGTTTCTAGACCTTCTACCCTTCTCGTAGAATTCTTCTTCATAATTTCAAACTAAAATAATAAAAACACGAAACATAAATAAAAAAATGATCTAGAAGGACTACAGATAAAACATGTGCACAACAATATACACATTAAGGAAATCCATGTGTACAACAATGTACACATAGTTGCAGAATCACAGATAAAACATGTGTACAAGTATGTACACATCAAGAAAATCCATGTGTACATCAATATATACACATAAACTGTTGGGGTTTTGTTCCGTATACAAAACCATATGGCTGAAATTGGACTTTAGATAACAGTTTTTGAAACAGAAATAGTGATCTAATGCTGTCAAAACTGCTACCAAAGGGCAGTTTCGGGTTTGGAATGTCCACAAGGTTTACTTGGATTAGGAAACTTGTATGACGGTTTGGTAGAGTGTTTTCCAAGTTTAGGGTTTCCTGATTAAGGTGGAAGACCATTCTTAGAAGTTCTAGAAGACTTGGGGGGCAAGGATTTGTCTACTATATAAGAAGGCTTATATTGTGAGTAGAAATCCATTCTCTTGTAGAATCCTCCCTCAATAACGAGACTGATTGGGTCACAACCGTTGTGTCCTACGATGGTTGGTGATGGAGAAAAATCAATATGAGAAGAGAGACTTGTAGTGAGAACGGGTATGGGAGAAATCTAGGGTTTCTAGGGTTCATGTGGGAGAAGCTAGAATTCATGATGTTCTTCATGTTCTTGTCTAAAGTCGAAGAAACCATGGCGGTAGAAGTTTATGGAAGAAGAAGAATAAAGTAAGAGGTAAACTCTTCGTAATATGTGTTGTTGTTTCTGGGTTACATAACTAGTTTATTATATGATGTGTGTCGATGTAATAACTTGTTATGATAATGAAGATTCGCGGGGTGGTTTTGGCCGTGGATGTAGCCTACAAAGCGTAGGTGAACCACGTAATCTTTGTGTCATGTGTGATTGTCTATTGTCGTATTGATTATATATTCATGCTAGTATTATCAATCAAGCTAATATAAAGATGTAAGTAAAGGATTCGAGCTAAGTTATCTAAAGTAGGATGTTTCATGGAATTTACTTCTATCGAAACATACTGGTTCGAGATTAACGTAACCTCGTGTTTATGGGTGAAAACTGTTTCTGCAGTTTTCGGTAAATTTGGGTGTGTTGATGAGAAACGAATTCAAACCCTAAACAAATGCACTGCACGGGAGTACTTTTGAGTTCGAGAGATCAATCTGTAAGACTCTGGACTAAACCAAGAAATGGTCGTTCCAGATTCAATTCGGTCACAAGGTGAAGGAGAAGGGTTGATCTTAGAGAGGGAAGCGAAGAAGGTGTTTGAGATCAGAGTGTTGAAATATGAAGGTGTGGCTATCTATGACTTGCGTGTCAGAAAATGGTTTCTGGCTACTTGTGTTGATAACACTTGTGTTCTTCGTGTCGAAATAGGTTGAAAACCTATTTATACAAGTCATTTGAGCGCATCCTTGTTCTCATAGGAAGTGGAGAAAGTTAAGTGATGTAGTAGTGGGATTGTGTAGGAGATGGTGGTCATCACGTGGTCACTCCTTCACCCACTTCTCTCATCGTGTTTAACCATTCATCTTTTCCTGACACGTTCTTGTAATGAGTGCGTTGCACGCCGCACGCTGTAAACCACCAGACCAATACCCCAGTAAGTATCCCCCAGTTTGTGACATGTGCGATGTTTCGAGTGAGTGGGTCGAGTCGTGGGACTTTCCGCAAAGAATAGCATACGGTGCTATTGGGTTAAACAACCAAGTTATTTATGAAGCCGATACTCATAAAATATCGCATGTGTTCAATGCATGTAAAGCATCGCTTTTAAGCAAGCAACTCAAGACAATCGATGTGCATGAAGCATCGTTGTTTTAGAGCTTGATTGAATAAGTCGCCGGATTGAGCGTCTTAAAAAGGTGGCATGTCCGACCACCTTTGGGAGATCGATTGAGGGTCGTATGGACGAGCCATATCTTGGTCGATCGCTCCTTGTGAAAGGGAGGCGGCCGGTGATCATTGAGGTATCTCATTGATCACTCAATACTTGATCTAATCCATCCGACCATGCTAGCAAAGTCAGACGGACGAGATGATTTGCGGCAGATGTTTGCCGCCGTTGATTCAAATTAGGGTTTGGAAACCATGTGGCCAACCCTAGTTTATGCTAATCGAACATGAGTGTTGGGCGCTAATAGAAGCAGGCCGATCGGCCATGTGTGAAGACGGGCCGTTGGCGTGCATATCGACACCTCCTAGGCCATCTAACATCAGATCTAGGCCACTCGATTCAGCCGGCGAAGATGAGTGGTCATGATCGATTTGTGACACAAGCTCATTGCCTCAAACGTGAATTAAGGTTTAGAATGGCCACGACTACTCTAATTCAATCGAGCGACTCGATGCATCATTGACTTCCCACGGGTAATTCGATCGAGCGGGAATAATGTTGGGCCGGTGGTGAACTCATGTGCACCTCCTTAATTGTCCAAAACGCGATCTAAGCCATCCAACTAGGATGGCTAAGTTGGATGGTTGTGATCGATTTAAGACGCTAATACATTGTCGCGACCCAAATTAGGGTTTTGAAAACATCGTGTTTGCCTTAGCTTGGGCAAACGACTTGTGGCTCTACGGATTGGTCGTGGACTTACCGATCGAGCAAGGGGGAAGTTGTTCCGCCAGTGTGCATGATGGCATTTCCTTAATCATCTGTAGAAATATCCAAGCCGTCCAACTAGGCTGGCGAAGTTGGACGGTTGTGATGCTTCTGAGACCCTTTTTAACGGTTTCAGCTCGTTGGAGATATTTTTATACATCACGATCGCCCATGTTTGGGGTCGGCATTCGAATCACTTATGGCTGAGGGAATGGGACTCGGTCAACTAGGGCACTAGTGGGCCCGCCGGTGGTCACTACGGTGATTGCCTAGTTCTGTTAGGAGTAAGCTGATTGTAGATTTAATGAGGGTTGTAGTAATGAGGTTCAAACTCTCAGACTTGTGAAGGTATAATTTTTTTAGAAAATAAATATATATACAAATATTGACAAATTGGTAAAGAGTTACTGGGACTAAGGACTTGGCCAATTCTCATGCATATGGTACATTTTATTTATCCTTAACAATTATCGCTCAAAACATAAAATGTAAGGACTCTTATTTTGCCAATATAGATTCTCAGAATATTAGTTATAAATCGTAAGCATGGGACATCAAACATTTAAGCAAGCATGTCGCATCAAATAAAACGATAACTAATTAAACAAAATCATTTTTCAATTTTAAATCAATGCAAAAGTCATAAAAAGAATAAATTAAATTTACCAGAATGATGAAAATCGCCTCCTCCGTTGTCCCAATGTTGGGTTTAGCTCATCATGGTGAAATACCTCTCAAAATATTTTATTAAGCTCAATTGGTGTTTACAATAAAGAGAAGAAGAGAAAATGGTGTGAAACTGTAATCTGCGACGCACAAAAAGCGTCCAGAATAAACGATAAAATCTAACTGCTGTTGTCGCTAAGGTTCTAAGACCCACACCTACGACCCACGAGCCACTGTCGTTGTCACTGTTGAAGAACGACTGTTTCTGAGAGTCTGTTCTTCGTGTTCTTCATCTTCATCAGCAGCATAAAACAGCAGCAGGAAGCTTGCTGTTCATAGTGATTTCTTGCTCCTCAGTTCTCCTCAAGCCCCCAAACTCTCGACAACCTCTCTGTAGCACATTAGGAACATATTTATACGTAATTGAACCATTGAATCTCCTCCATTAACTCCAAATAATCTTCATTTACTCGGCCATTGAAGAAAAATATTTCAGAATATTTTCTTCCCTGAATTATCTCTATACGCGTCTGGAGATGTAAATGGTGAGTAGATTTTCTTTGTTTATCTCAACACACTTCAGAATATAGCCAAGCCCCATCCAAACACGATCAGCACACTTCCAACTCATCAAAACCCCGTAAAATATTTCCCATGCACGCGTCTGCTCTGATTTCATCTGATGGATTTTCCAGCCAAATTTGATCGCATCCAACACCCATATCTAGGCCTGTCAATATTTGTCCGATATCCGGTATCCGTTTCCGAGTATTCGAGATCCTATAGGATTTTATCCGTTTTATCGGATATCGGATATCGGATCGGATATTTTATCGGATATTTCTTCCTTAACATATCGGAAACGGATTAGACCCCATCCGAAATGTTAATATCCGATATCCGATAGTATAGGAACTTATTTACAATTTATCCTAATTTCGAGTCTAGTATCGGATATTATCGCATATTGTCGGATAAATATCCCATAAGTGTCAATTATGAAAATGTTTTACAAGGGTTTTTAAGCATTTTTGTTATAACCGGATACTATCGGATATCCGACAGCTTAGCCTATCGGAATCGATATCTGATTTTGATATCCTATAGAATATTATCGGATATCGAATATCCGGTAGTGCTTAACATGTCGGATATCGGATTTCTAAATATCCGACGGATATTCTTCCATTGACAGGCCTACCCATATCCTTCCTGTCTAGCCCAGCAGAAGATACCCAATGAGTTTCAGCCATTGAATCGGCCTGAAACTCCTTCAAAAATCGATTGGAAAATATGCCAGTAAATAACCAAATTTTCCCGCCAATTTTGGAATTTGAATTTGGGAAGAAAACTGGCCTCCCCCTAATCCAGTTCTGGTGTCCCTTTAGCAATCGGGGCTGAAATAGTAATTTTTGGGTGGAAATAGTAATTTTTCTTGGTTCCTCCGGGACATTTCTGTGACGTTTCCAGTGCATTTCTGGGGTTCCTTTAATACTTTATCTTGGGGGTGTAAAACACCACTTTTTGAGCCCATTTCGCCGCAAGGGCTTATTTCTCTAAAATTTCCTACAAGAACACAAAATAACACAATAAGTACTTAATCGAGTCTAACAATACAGAATATTGAGAACAAAATAGACACATAAATGCGTCTATCAAATACCCCCAAACTTATTATTTGCTAGTCCTCGAGCAAAACTAAAAAATAAAACCGAGTTAATCTCGGGTGGGTTTAATAGAGGTGTACCCACAAAAACCATGACTTCTAATTGGTCACAAGTATCCAAAGAGCTATGAGGACATACATATTCTCAACCTATCTCCAAGTAACTAGAATGCCATAGAAATTAAAGGTGTCAGCTCTAAAGCTGACTGAAGAAAAGGGGAGACACATCCGCACGACTGCTAGATAAAGAGATATCCGCTACACAGCTAGATAAACATTGTAAGATGCGTCCGCTGCTTTACAACTGGATAAGATTAGGAGAGAGATAAAGATAAGAGGGACATCTGCTACACAGATGGACTAATTATGTGTGATGAGTTAAACCAGTGCTAGAAAGATCTTGTGCCAGATTGAAAGCAGACTAATAAAGCAACCAAAATGCATCTTTCTTCGACTCTCTCACAGTGCTCAGTAGAAATAACGTTTTCTTCGGTCTTGAACTGTTGTTGATAAACTCTCGAACCTCATAGAACCTTGACAATTAACTCTTCTCTTCGATTTCTTGCTTGACTTATAAATTTCTTCTTCCCTATGGCCTTATGAACAAAAAGAACGTAATGATGTTGTTTTTTTTTTCATTTTTCATTTTTTTTTTTTTTTACAAGACAAAAATTTACATGGCCATGAGAGAAGGACTTTAGAACTTGGATCTTCACAACTTGTGATGTCTTGGTATCATGAACTTCAACAACTTATATCATTTGCTCTTGTAACTTCTTGTAACTAAGTCTTCAACTTTGATTTTTGAATTATTCTTTTCTGTTGTTTCTTCTAAACCTTAAACGTCTTCAACTTTTTCATAAATTTTGATGTCACTCCGCTTGTTGATGATGATAAGTTTCTACTGAGAGAGAGTCGTAATCCAGTAACTAAGACTACATTGTGAGGTTGCTCTGTCTTTCTGGCATTTCCTTCTGACCTACTTGCCTTTCCATCATGGATGGTTAGGTCCATCACGGTTACCCTATAAAAGGAACAAGTTCTCTCCTGAATTTCAAGGATCTCAATGTCTTTTTCTCTAATGTCTCAATAGGTTGTTATCTCTAGCATTCCAATTTCTATCTTTTCGGTGAGAAACAGTATGTAAACTTAGCTAACCGGGTACTATGTAACGCTAGAATTTTCAAAAATGCGACTAAAATGTTTCTCCCATACCCCCAAACTTAAATCTAACATTGTCCTCGATGTTCTAAAGATAAAATTAAAAGCATGAACAAGGAGAAACTGTTACCAATGAAGCAAAAGAGATAAGGAAAGATATTACCATGTCGCATGAATATTGGGTTACCTCCCAAGAAGTGCTAAGTTTAAAGTCTTCAGCCAGACTAAGAAAGGATTAGTCACCACGTAGAATCATATAGTAGTAGCCGGAATAACTGTGGGTCATCTGGATCAAAAAGTGTTACCCACAAGAAGAGGAAACTGCAACAGACCAAGAAGATGCCGAACATACCCTTGCTTAAGACAACTACATCTAGTTGTGGTTCAGGTTCAGGCTCTATAAAAGGGACTAAATAAAAGGTTTTCATCGGTTGGATTTCCTCAAAGCTAAGATCCGGTTCAGGTATTAGAGTCTGGAAAAACTCAACCAAGAACTTATAAGCACATAACAACAACCTGAATAACTGGGGATCCTCTAAGTCAATCAGATTTGACTCACACAGCTGACCACAATGAAAGAGGTGGTCTTCCTTAAGAAAATGTGTCGACCCTAATATCCTAAAGTGATTAGGTTTAGTCTCAAAACTTAATAACCGACACATCTTAAAATCAAAAGTTCCCACAATTGGAAGAAAAGTTTTTGGTGGGAAAACAAAGTCAATCTTGGGATTATTGCCTGAGCTAACCTCATCAACCAGAGGATGCGTTTCTAACAGTTGAGACTCATGTTGAATATTATTAAGTTCGGGAAAACGAGTACGAAGATAGTCTCGTAAGATGGGTGAGGCATTGATGTCAAGTCCCAAGTGAGTGATATTTTTAAGAGTTAAAGAACATGGAGAATGATAATCACCCCCAAACTTAGAGTTTTCGGCATCTCTAGGTAGACTGGTCATAATCTCCCTAATTTCTAGGTCATCAGATTCCTGAAAGTGGGCGATTGATTTTTCTAAGTCAGGTTCATCCCCGCTAATCTCTACGAGTTCTTCTAAGACTATTGTTTCTAAATCGTTTGACTCGAAAACAGTACTCTCAAGATAAACTGGTTCCTCTAAACCATCATCGGTTTCGTAATCATCGTCTAAAATGGGGGTATTTTTAGTCAAATCCTCGTCCTTTTGATTAGGTAAATAATTATTAAAATTATTTGGATTTGAACTAGAAATATCATTATAATCATCATCACCATCCTCCTCCTCATCATCATCACAATATAATTTTTGATATTCACGAATTCTCAAGCTTTGTTCCCAACTACATGGTTTATGTTTATAATATTTCTCATAGATCGTTAGAGGTGATTCCTCAATAAAAGTTGGAGTATCCATATATCGCTGCCCACGCATATATTCACCAAGAGTCATTTCCAAAGACGTCTCTTGGTAACGAGAATTTCTAGACATATATTCTCGCAACGTCATCGCAGGTGGCGTCTCCTCAAAAGGATTCATCACCGAAGAAATATAAACTACAGAGGGATTCTATAAAATCACAAACAAGGCCGACTCGACTCCACCAAAGCAAACCTAAAGATTTCTAGCAAACAAAAAGCATGATGGCTCAACTTAGATTGTTTCTAGACCAGCTTCTATCTCTCGAAGGGGAATTCGTTACAGTTTGAGCAACACCTCTGGATCAATCCGAGCTAATGTGAGATGAAACTGAGGCGAGGGAAGCTCAATGGAGCTTTGATACCCAAGGCCTCACCGGCGTTACAAGGCGGCTTGTTTCAACTCCCAGAAGTCACCATGAACTTTGAAGTTGCTTAAAAGGTAACCAATATCCTTCGAAAATTTTTCCTAACAAGCTCGATACCCTATAGGTCTCTTTCTAATCAGATTTTAAATCTTGGGTTCGCGTTAGGTTTTGTTTTCCTAAAACGGGCAAGAAGGGAACGGTGATGAAATATGAACCCTTATCTTGTTTAGGCCAGGCCTTGCCCTTTACTAGGAAAATAAAGACAGTCCGGTTCGTCCTCAAACAATTATCACCTTAAGGCATACGGTAAATCGTTTGCAGGGGATTCACGAGTGTTTCGATTGGACTTACCTCCCGTACCGGACGGGGGATGAACCATTGTCGTCGAGTCGGGCCACGACTCCTATGCCGTGTACGAACCCGAGGGGCCGAGACGATATAGTAATCGTCGTCCTTCCCTGCACACAGTTTATATAATAATTTTTTTTTTAATAATAATACCCTTCCGTAGGGTTAAAAAAAGAATAAAGTCCAATTGTCCAGAATAAAGTCCAAATAAAAAAGTCCAAAAATTACAAAAATTATGAAAGATAAAGCCTATTTACAAATCCTAAAAAAAAATTATGTCTTTTTTTTTCTTCTCTTTTAGCTTTTAGCTTTAAGCTTTTTTTTCCCAAGTCCTTAGTATTCCACTTCGAACCTGTAAATCAAAGACACAAAAAGAAACGTAAAAAGGAACAAATAATAGTAAAAAAAAATAATAAAAACCTAAAAATTCTACCTAAACATAAATCCGCGTCGGCGGTGCCAAAATGATTATTGATTTTTTGTGGGTTGTAGTAATGAAGTGGTAAGGATGGTTCGAACTCTAAGACTTGTGAAGGTGAAGGATTTTTAGATTTATAAAAATTATATACAAAAATATTGACAAATTGGTAGAGAGTTACTGGGACTAAAGACTTGGCCAATTCTCATGCATATGGTACATTTTATTTATCCTTAACAATTATCGCTCAAAACATAAAATGTAAGGACTCTTATTTTGCCAATATAGATTCTCAGAATATTAGTTATAAATCGTAAGCATGGGACATCAAACATTTAAGAAAGCATGCCGCATCAAATAAAATGATAACTAATTAATCAAAATCATTTTTCAAAATTTTAAATCAATGCAAAAGTCATAAAAAGAATAAATTAAATTTACCAGAATGATGAAAATCGCCTCCTCCGTTGTCCCAATGTTGGGTTTAGCTCATCATGGTGAAATACCTCTCAAAATATTTTATTAAGCTCAATTGGTGTTTACAATAAAGAGAAGAAGAGAAAATGGTGTGAAACTGTAATCTGCGACGCACAAAAAGCGTCCAGAATAAACGATAAAATCTAACTGCTGTTGTCGCTAAGGTTCTAAGAACCCACACCTACGACCCACGAGCCACTGTCGTTGTCACTGTTGAAGAACGACTGTTTCTGAGAGTCTGTTCTTCGTGTTCTTCATCTTCATCAGCAGCATAAAACAGCAGCAGGAAGCTTGCTGTTCATAGTGATTTCTTGCTCCTCAGTTCTCCTCAAGCCCCCAAACTCTCGACAACCTCTCTGTAGCACATTAGGAACATATTTATACGTAATTGAACCATTGAATCTCCTCCATTAACTCCAAATAATCTTCATTTACTCGGCCATTGAAGAAAAATATTTCGGAATATTTTCTTCCCTGAATTATCTCTATACGCGTCTGGAGATGTAAATGGTGAGTAGATTTTCTTTGTTTATCTCAACACACTTCAGAATATAGCCAAGCCCCATCCAAACACGAGCAGCACACTTCCAACTCATCAAAACCCCGTGAAATATTTTCCATGCACGCGTCTGCTCTGATTTCATCTGATGGATTTTCCAGCCAAATTTGATCGCATCCAACACCCATATCCTTCCTGTCTAGCCCAGCAGAAGATACCCAATGAGTTTCAGCCATTGAATCGGCCTGAAACTCCTTCAAAAATCGATTGGAAAATATGCCAGTAAATAACCAAATTTTCCCGCCAATTTTGGAATTTGAATTTGGGAAGAAAACTGGCCTCCCCCTAATCCAGTTCTGGTGTCCCTTTAGCAATTGGGGCTGAAATAGTAATTTTTGGGTGGAAATAGTAATTTTTCTTGGTTCCTCCGGGACATTTCTGTGACGTTTCCAGTGCATTTCTGGGGTTCCTTTAATACTTTATCTTGGGGGTGTAAAACACCACTTTTTGAGCTCATTTCGCCGCAAGGGCTTATTTCTCTAAAATTTCCTACAAGAACACAAAATAACACAATAAGTACTTAATCGAGTCTAACAATACAGAATATTGAGAACAAAATAGACACATAAATGCGTCTATCAAATACCCCCAAACTTATTATTTGCTAGTCCTCGAGCAAAACTAAAAAATAAAACCGAGTTAATCTCGGGTGGGTTTAACAGAGGTGTACCCACAAAAACCATGACTTCTAATTGGTCACAAGTATCCAAAGATCTATGAGGACATACATATTCTCAACCTATCTCCAAGTAACTAGAATGCCAGAGAAATTAAAGGTGTCAGCTCTAAAGCTGACTGAAGAAAAGGGGAGACACATCCGCACGACTGCTAGATAAAGAGATATCCGCTACACAGCTAGATAAACATTGTAAGATGCGTCCGCTGCTTTACAACTGGATAAGATTAGGAGAGAGATAAAGATGAGAGGGACATCTGCTACACAGCTGGACTAATTACGTGTGATGAGTTAAACCAGTGCTAGAAAGATCTTGTGCCAGATTGAAAGCAGACTAACAAAGCAACCAAAATGCATCTTTCTTCGACTCTCTCACAGTGCTCAGTAGAAACAACGCCTTCTTCGGTCTTCAACTGTTGATGATAAACTCTCGAACCTCATAGAACCTTGACAATTAACTCTTCTCTTCGATTTCTTGCTTGACTTATAAATTTCTTCTTCCCTATGGCCTTATTGAATCAAAAAGAACGTAATGATGTTTCATTTTATTTTATTTTTTTCATTTTATTTTTTTCATTCATTTTTTTATTTTTTTGAAAACAAAAAATTACAAGACAAAAATTTACATGGCCATGAGAGAAGGACTTTCAAAACTTGGATCTTCACAACTTGTGATGTCTTGGTATCATGAACTTCAATAACTTATATCATTTGCTCTTGTAACTTCTTGTAACTAAGTCTTCAACTTTGATTTTTGAATTATTCTTTTCTATTGTTGCTTCTAAACCTTAAACGTCTTCAACTTTTTCATAAATTTTGATGTTACTCTGCTTGTTGATGATGATAAGTTTCTACTGAGAGAGAGTCGTAATCCAGTAACTAAGACTACATTGTGAGGTTGCTCTGTCTTTCTGGCATTTCCTTCTGACCTACTTGCCTTTCCATCATGGATGGTTAGGTCCATCACGGTTACCCTCTAAAAGGAACAAGTTCTCTCCTGAATTTCAAGGATCTCAATGTCTTTTTCTCTAATGTCTCAATAGGTTGTTATCTCTAGCATTCCAATTTCTATCTTTTCGGTGAGAAACAGTATGTAAACTTAGCTAACCGGGTACTATGTGACGCTAGAAGTTTCAAAAATGCGACTAAAATGTTTCTCCCATACCCCCAAACTTAAATCTAACATTGTCCTCGATGTTCTAAAGATAAAATTAAAAGCATGAACAAGGAGAAACTGTTACCAATGAAGCAAAAGAGATAAGGAAAGATATTACCATGTCGCATGAATATTGGGTTACCTCCCAAGAAGTGCTAAGTTTAAAGTCTTCAGCCAGACTAAGAAAGGATTAGTCACCACGTAGAATCATATAGTAGTAGCCGGAATAACTGTGGGTCATCTGGATCAAAAAGTGTTACCCACAAGAAGAGGAAACTGCAACAGACCAAGAAGATGCCGAACATACCCTTGCTTAAGACAACTACATCTAGTTGTGGTTCAGGTTCAGGCTCTATAAAAGGGACTAAATAAAAGGTTTTCATCGGTTGGATTTCCTCAAAGCTAAGATCCGGTTCAGGTATTAGAGTCTGGAAAAACTCAACCAAGAACTTATAAGCACATAACAACAACCTGAATAACTGGGGATCCTCTAAGTCAATCAGATTTGACTCACACAGCTGACCACAATGAAAGAGGTGGTCTTCCTTAAGAAAATGTGTCGACCCTAATATCCTAAAGTGATTAGGTTTAGTCTCAAAACTTAATAACCGACACATCTTAAAATCAAAAGTTCCCACAATTGGAAGAAAAGTTTTTGGTGGGAAAACAAAGTCAATCTTGGGATTATTGCCTGAGCTAACCTCATCAACCAGAGGATGCGTTTCTAACAGTTGAGACTCATGTTGAATATTATTAAGTTCGGGAAAACGAGTACGAAGATAGTCTCGTAAGATGGGTGAGGCATTGATGTCAAGTCCCAAGTGAGTGATATTTTTAAGAGTTAAAGAACATGGAGAATGATAATCACCCCCAAACTTAGAGTTTTCGGCATCTCTAGGTAGACTGGTCATAATCTCCCTAATTTCTAGGTCATCAGATTCCTGAAAGTGGGCGATTGATTTTTCTAAGTCAGGTTCATCCCCGCTAATCTCTACGAGTTCTTCTAAGACTATTGTTTCTAAATCGTTTGACTCGAAAACAGTACTCTCAAGATAAACTGGTTCCTCTAAACCATCATCGGTTTCGTAATCATCGTCTAAAACGGGGGTATTTCTAGTCAAATCCTCGTCCTTTTGAATAGGTAAATAATTATTAAAATTATTTGGATTTGAACTAGAAATATCATTATAATCATCATCACCATCCTCCTCATCATCATCATCACAATATAATTTTTGATATTCACGAATTCTCAAGCTTTGTTCCCAACTACATGGTCTATGTTTATAATATTTCTCATAGATCGTTAGAGGTGATTCCTAAATAAAAGTTGGAGTATCCATATATCGCTGCTCACGCATATATTCACCAAGAGTCATTTCCGAAGACGTCTCTTGATAATGAGAATTTCTATATATATTCTCGCAACGTCATCGCAGGTGGCGTCTCCTCAAAAGGATTCATCACCGAAGAAATATAAACTACAGAGGGATTCTATACAATCACAAACAAGGCCGACTCGACTCCACCAAAGAAAACCTAAATATTTCTAGCAAACAAAAAGAATGATGGCTCCACTTAGATTGTTTCTAGACCAGCTTCTATCTCTCGAAGGGGAATTCGTTACAGTTTGAGCAACACCTCTGGATCAATCCGAGCTAATGTGAGATGAAACTGAGGCGAGGGAAGCTCAATGGAGCTTTGATACCCAAGGCCTCACCGGCGTTACAAGGCGGCTTGTTTCAACTCCCAGAAGTCACCATGAACTTTGAAGTTGCTTAAAAGGTAACCAATATCCTTCGAAAAATTTTCCTAACAAGCTCGATACCCTATAGGTCTCTTTCTAATCAGTTTTAAAGATTGGGTTCGCGTTAGGTATTGTTTTCCTAAAACGGGCAAGAAGGGAACGGTGATGAAATCCGAACCCTTATCTTGTTTAGGCCAGGCCTTGCCCTTTACTAGGAAAATAAAGACAGTCTGGTTCGTCCTCAAACAATTATCACCTTAAGGGATACAGTAACTCGCTTGCAGGGGATTCGCGAGTGTTTCGATTGGACTTACCTCCCGTACCAGACGGGGGATGAACCGTTGTCGTCGACTCGGGCCACGACTCCTATGCCGTGTACGCACCCGAGGGGCCGAGACGATATAGTAATCGTCGTCCTTCCCTGCACACAGTTTATATAATTATTATTTTTTAATAATACCCTTCCGTAGGGTTAAAAAAAGAATAAAGTCCGATTGTCCAGAATAAAGTCCAAATAAAAAGTCCAAAAATTACAAAAATTATGAAAAATAAAGCCTATTTACAAATCCTAAAAAAAAATTATGTCTTTTTTTTCTTCTCTTTTAGCTTTTAGCTTTAAGCTTTTTTTTCCCAAGTCCTTAGTATTCCACTTCGAACCTGTAAATCAAAGACACAAAAAGAAACGTAAAAAGGAACAAATAATAGTAAAAAAAAATAATAAAAACCTAAAAATTCTACCTAAACATAAATCCGCGTCGGCGGTGCCAAAATGATTATTGATTTTTTGTGGGTTGTAGTAATGAAGTGGTAAGGATGGTTCGAACTCTAAGACTTGTGAAGGTGAAGGATTTTTAGATTTATAAAAATTATATACAAAAATATTGACAAATTGGTAGAGAGTTACTGGGACTAAAGACTTGGCCAATTCTCATGCATATGGTACATTTTATTTATCCTTAACAATTATCGCTCAAAACATAAAATGTAAGGACTCTTATTTTGCCAATATAGATTCTCAGAATATTAGTTATAAATCGTAAGCATGGGACATCAAACATTTAAGAAAGCATGCCGCATCAAATAAAATGATAACTAATTAATCAAAATCATTTTTCAAAATTTTAAATCAATGCAAAAGTCATAAAAAGAATAAATTAAATTTACCAGAATGATGAAAATCGCCTCCTCCGTTGTCCCAATGTTGGGTTTAGCTCATCATGGTGAAATACCTCTCAAAATATTTTATTAAGCTCAATTGGTGTTTACAATAAAGAGAAGAAGAGAAAATGGTGTGAAACTGTAATCTGCGACGCACAAAAAGCGTCCAGAATAAACGATAAAATCTAACTGCTGTTGTCGCTAAGGTTCTAAGAACCCACACCTACGACCCACGAGCCACTGTCGTTGTCACTGTTGAAGAACGACTGTTTCTGAGAGTCTGTTCTTCGTGTTCTTCATCTTCATCAGCAGCATAAAACAGCAGCAGGAAGCTTGCTGTTCATAGTGATTTCTTGCTCCTCAGTTCTCCTCAAGCCCCCAAACTCTCGACAACCTCTCTGTAGCACATTAGGAACATATTTATACGTAATTGAACCATTGAATCTCCTCCATTAACTCCAAATAATCTTCATTTACTCGGCCATTGAAGAAAAATATTTCGGAATATTTTCTTCCCTGAATTATCTCTATACGCGTCTGGAGATGTAAATGGTGAGTAGATTTTCTTTGTTTATCTCAACACACTTCAGAATATAGCCAAGCCCCATCCAAACACGAGCAGCACACTTCCAACTCATCAAAACCCCGTGAAATATTTTCCATGCACGCGTCTGCTCTGATTTCATCTGATGGATTTTCCAGCCAAATTTGATCGCATCCAACACCCATATCCTTCCTGTCTAGCCCAGCAGAAGATACCCAATGAGTTTCAGCCATTGAATCGGCCTGAAACTCCTTCAAAAATCGTTTGGCAAATATGCCAGTAAATAACCAAATTTTCCCGCCAATTTTGGAATTTGAATTTGGGAAGAAAAACTGGCCTCCCTCTAATCCAGTTCTGGTGTCCCTTTAGCAATCAGGGCTGAAATAGTAATTTTTGGGTGTAAATAGTAATTTTTCTTGGTTCCTCCGGGACATTTCTGTGAAGTTTCCAGTGCATTTATGGGGTTCCTTTAATACTTTATCTTGGGGGTGTAAAACACCACTTTTTGAGCCCATTTCGCCGCAAGGGCTTATTTCTCTAAAATTTCCTACAAGAACACAAAATAACACAATAAGTACTTAATCGAGTCTAACAATACAGAATATTGAGAACAAAATAGACACATAAATGCGTCTATCATAAGCTACGCCTCTTAAATCGTGCGACCAAGTTGTGTGGCCGTGATCGTTTCTGAGACTGATATTGACAGTCTAGATTTTCCTTAAGGAATTTAATCATGTTCGATGAGCTGTCTTTAATTAAAAGTACGTCGATACGAGATTCTCTTTATCAGGGAGTGACGTAGCATGTGTGGGTATTTTCATGCGGATCTCAATACTGGCACTTCGGGAGATTCATGCTACTCTGCTGAGAGTGAACACTTAATCGTCATTTCATGTCAATGATGAGAGTTTGGCTGAGGACATAGCACGGAAAATACTAGGCAAATCATGCATTAATTGATAATGCTGGTATATAATAGAAATCACAAAATATTTGGGATTGCTACTATGCGCACCATTCTGAGTGAATTTCATATACATTTAATTGCTCAATGAGCGAGGAGGTTTTCTTCACTTGTCACTTTTCAACCCCTTGCAGGGTGACAATGCATTAAATATTGGTTTTACAATTTTAGCCCTGAACTAAAAATCACCATCAACATTAAGTCCCCTGCTTAGCACGTAACGGTGACATTATTGCGGGGTAATCAATAGATGGTGATAGGCGGAAATAAATTTCATGAGAAGAGTATGATAAGTGCATATTTCACATATATTTGGTATCAATTCCATGCTAGTAATTGCTATCTTTTTGGTGAATTATTGCATATTACGCTTGTTTTCTTATATTTGTCTTCATTAGGTATATCATCCAAAAAGAAGTGAAAATAGCTACAAAAGTAAAGTCTATAAGTCGAGAAGGGCCAAAGACCCAGTGGAACTCGTTCAAATGGAGGATTTGTAGTCATCATTCTGTAGAGGATAGGCAGATGAAGTCAACGGCGAAAGAACGAAGTCATTATGAGTTCGTATGAAGAAATCATGAGCAAAAAAAGAACTTGGAAGAATAATAGAGCAAAATGGTCATTTTCCAGGACAAGTGCTATTGGAAACCCACTGTATGTTAAGGGGCAGTCATTCTGATAAAGGGTGGCATGTTTCTAAGGAACTGCTAAAAGGCAGTCGATTCATTTATTGGGGGAAGCCATAATTCAAATGTTATTAAAGGCACCCGGTCTATTTACTCAGGGCCACCGTTCTACATTTAACTTCAACAGAAGGGAACTTGGTCGGGTTTTCACGACCAGTTATTTCTGGTCATTCTCGAGCTGCTGCACTCATGGATGTTGTTAGTGTTACAAGTATCTTAGAATTCAGGGAAACCACGAGTTCAATGTGGTTTTGGAAATTGTTTGAGCACGACAAAACAAGGGAGAAAATGGTTGCTTCCATTGGTCGATCATCATTATCGCGACATGTAATTGATGGAGAAGATTACGATGAGAGTAATTGCCACTGGGTTGTTGATGGTGCTAGAAGAGACGGCTCGCGTTTGAAATAGGGCTTTATACATCAGTGATGTTGCTGCCATTATCGGCCATTGATGGAGAGGAGTTGTTGGCATGAAGGAGTTGTCTTCGCTGCTATCATTGACAACATATGATGGCGTTGATGATTCAAGGGGAGTTTCGGTGAAGCATGGAAGGATTCGAGCAAGTCAGATAGAATGAGAACAGGAAACGAAGGCTTAGCAACTGAGACTCGAAGCTGCTGATGATCATCATCGGTGATAGAAGAGGTTAAGATGGATTTAAGAATCCAGACTTGGATATGAGACCGAGTTTGAGAGAATTCAGGGAGGCGGTGATGAAGTTTGGTTGCTGTGAAAGACTAGTTGAGGATAGATACAGAGAAAATTTCCGAGCAGTGGAAAGATTCGACGCGGAATGGAAAAGTTGGAGTTTGGTAAAACGAGAAGCATCGAAGCTGCATGTATTGATGAGGTTAGAGCAGGCCATTGGCAAGTCCCCATTGAAGTTCAAACCAATCAAAAGTCGTGTCTAGTCTACTACGAAGCTCCTTGCTACGCCAAGTTAGAGCACCTGTTTCCCAAAGATTCAAAACTCTCCAAAACGACTTTCATTGTTTATCGAATGCAAATTTTGTGGATCGCACATACCTAACCGCTGCCTATATAAAGCATCCAAGCCCAGAAGAGTTTCATTCAATTTTTGGGAGAGAAAAATACAGAGGAAAGAGAGAGGAAAGGTTTTATTTCATATCTTAGGGTTTACCCCTTTAGGGGGAAACCAATCTATTTTCTTCTTCTTATTTCACATATTTTTCATGGGTTTTAGTAAATCCATGTGTATCTAAATTTACTGATTAGGGATGATTTCAAAGTCCTGATTTTTCATAATGGAATTCTGATTCTGTTTACAAGTTTATTTTAAGTTGATTTTTCTTGTTGATTATCTCTATTGTTTTTATTGTCTAAGATTATTACTGGGTTATTCAACTTGCCATTTGAATTAACCTAATGATAATTCTTCTACTAGTATTGGGATTGGTGATACGTGTAATAGTCACTCAATTTCATACACAAGTAGTACATTGCAAAAGCTGACAAATGGATTCTGTTAAGCAATTGTGTATAGAGATGACACTGGTAAGCAGACCGAGCTTATGCGTCTTATGCTAGGATCAACCTAATTCACAAAACGTAATGCATTCGATGGGTTACACCTTGAGAGCTTATTCATGGTGGCTCATATGGATAGAATCTGGTAGTCGAGCGCTTCTGTATCCAGTGACAACAGGAATTCCGGGGATAGCAGAGCTTATTGCTATTCTACGGTTGGTGATAACAGAAAATTAACAAGGAATAAATGAGTATTTTATTTTTAGTGGCGACGAATGATTCCTTAATCATCTTTGCTTTCTTATTATCTTTTTATTTTACTTTAATCAAACAATACCCCTTTTGTTTTATTATTTTACTGAACTAAATAACCTATCAATTACACAGCTCTCTGTGGGAACGATCTCTTACTACCGCTATATTACTAGTTAATTAGTGAAAAATGTCTTAATTAATTTGTTGCGCTTACGACACGCATCAGAGTAAACAGACGTTACCAGTAGAGAGAGGCTTTCTTGGACTTTGAGCAGAACATGTTTAATGAAACGTCGAGGCAAGTAGCAATCACCCTTCTGGTACGTTGAGGCCGACAACACTAAAAAAATGTAGTGGAGCCTCGACTGATGAGTGTTAAGGAAGTTGATCCTTGAATACAAAGATGGGTGTTGAGGTGGTAGAGCCGTCAGCACTATGATGTGTTGAGGCAGTGACACCTGACAATACGAGTGAGTGATGAGGAGATTGCACATCTCAACACTAAGATGAAGATGTGTTGAGGCAGTGATGCCTGACAACATGGTAGTGAGTGTTGAGGAATTTGCACGTCTCAACACTAAGAGGAAGGATGTGTTGAGGCAGCGTGCCCGTCAACACAGTGGTGAGTGTTGAGGAATTTGCACGTCTCAACACTAAGAGAAAGGATGTGTTGAGGCAGCATGCCTGGCAACACAATAGTGGTGTAGAGGAATTTGCACGTCTCAACACTAAGAGGAAAACGTGTTGAGGCAGTATGCCTGACAACACAATAGTGGTGTTGAGAAATTTGTACGTCTCAACACCAAGAGGAGGGTGTGTTGAGGTAGCATGCCTGGCAACACAGTAGTGAGTGTTGAGTAATTTGCACGTCTCAACACTAAGAGAAAGGATGTGTTGAAGCAGCATGCTTGGCAACACAGTAGTGAGTGTTGAGGAATTTGCACGTCTCAACACTAAGAGAAAGGATGTGTTGAAGCAGCATGCCTGACAACACATTAGTGAGTGTTGAGGAATTTGCACGTCTCAACACTAAGAGAAAGGATGTGTTGAGCATGCGCAGCAACACAGTTGTGGTGTTGACGAATTTGCACGTCTCAACACTAAGAGGAAAACGTGTTGATGCAGTATGCCTGACAACACAATAGTGGTGTTGAGGAATTTGTACGTCTCAACACTAAGAGGAAAACGTGTTGAGGCAGTATGCCTGACAACACAATAGTGGTGTTGAGGAAATTGTACGTCTCAACAGTAAGAGGAGGGTGTGTTGAGGCAGCATGCCTGGCAACACAGTAGTGAGTGTTGAGGAATTTGCACGTCTCAACACTAAGAGAAAGGATGTGTTGAGGTAGAACACAGTTGTGGTGTTGAGGAATTTGCACGTCTCAACACTAAGAGGGAAACGTGTTGAGGCAGTATGCCTGACAACACAATAGTGGTGTTGAGGAATTTGTACGTCTCAACATCAAGAGAAGGGTGTTTGAATTTGATTCTCATCAACACATCCAAATTTACCAAAAACAGCGGAAACAGTTTTCACCCATAAACAATTGGCGACCACAGTGGGAGTACTTTTAAGTTCGAGAGATCTCTGTAAGACTCTGGCCTAAACCAAGAAATGGTCGTTCCAGATTCAATTCGGTCACAAAGTGAAGGAGAAGGGTTGATCTTAGAGAGGGAAGCGAAGAAGGTGTTTGAGATCAGAGTGTTGAACTATGAAGGTGTGGCTATTTATGACTTGCGTGTCATAAAATGGTTTCTGGCTACTTGTGTTGATAACACTTGTGTTCTTCGTGTCGAAATAGGTTGAAAACCTATTTATACAAGTCATTTGAGCGCATCCTTGTTCTCATAGGAAGTGGACAAAGTTAAGCGATGGAGTAGTGGGGTTGTGTAGGAGATGGTGATCATCACGTGGTCACTCTTTCACCCACTTCTCTCATCATGTTTAACCTTTCATCTTTTCCTGACACGTTCTTGTAATGAGCGCGTTGCACACCGCACGATGTAAACCACCAGACCAATACCCCAGTAAGTATCCCCCAGTTTGTGACATGTTCGATGTGTCGAGTGAGTGGGTCGAGTCGTGGGACTTGCCGCAAAGAATAGCATACGGTGATATTGGGTTAAACAACCAAGTTATTTATGAAGCCGATACTCATAAAATATCGCATGTGTTCGATGCATGTAAAGCATCGCTTTTAAGCAAACATCTCAAGACAATCGATGTGCATGAAGCATCGTTGTTTTAGAGCTTGATTGAATAAGTCGCGGATTGAGCGTCTTAAAAAGGTGGCATGTCCGACCACCTTTGGGAGATCGATTAAGGGTCGTATGGACGAGCCATCTCTTGGTTGATCGCTCCTCGTGAAAGAGAGGCGGCCGGTGATCATTGAGGTATCTCATTGATCACTCAACACTTGATCTAAGTCGTCCGACCATGCTAGCAAAGTCATACGGAGGAGATGATTTGCGGCAGATGTTTGCGCCGTTGATTCAAATTAGGGTTTGGAAACCATGTGGCCAACCCTAGTTTGGCTAATCGAACATGAGTGTTGCGCGCTAATAGGAGCAGGCCGATCGGCCATGTGTGAATACGGGCCGTCGGCGTGCATATCGACACTTCCTAGGCCATCTAAAATCAGATCTAGGTCACTCGATTCAGCCGGTGAAGATGAATGGTCATGATAGATTTTCAACACAAGCTCATTGCCGCAAACGTGAATTAAGGTTTAGAATAGCCACGACTACTCTAATTCAATCGAGCAACTCGATGCATAATTGACTTCCCACGGGTAAGTCGATCGAGCAAGAATAATGTTGGGCCGGTGGTGAACTCATGTGCACCTCCTTGATTGTCCAAAACGCGATCTAAGCCATCCAACTAGGATGGCTAAGTTGGATGGTTGTGATCGATTTAAGACGCTAATACATTTTCGCGACCCAAATTAGGGTTTTGAAAAACGTCGTGTTTGCCTTAGCTTGAGCAAACGATTTGTGGCTCTACGGACTGGCCGTGGACTTTCCAATCGAGCAAGGGGGAAATTGGCCCGCCAGTGTGCATGATGGCATTTCCTTAATCATCCGTAGGAAGATCCAAGCCGTCCAACTAGGCTGGCGAAGTTGGACGGTCGTGATGCTTCTGAGACCCTTTTTAACGGTTTCAGCTCATTCGAGCTATTTTTATACAGCGATCACCCATGTTTGAGGTCGCCGTTCGAAGCACTTGTGGCTGAGGGAATGGGGCTCGATCGACTAGGGAACTAGTGGGCCCGTCGGTGGTCACTACGATGATTGCCTAGTTCTGTTAGGAGTAAGCTACGCTTGTTAAATCGTGCGACCAAGTTGTGTGGTGGTGATCGTTTCTGAGACTGATATTGACAGTCTAGATTTTCCTTAAGGAATTTAACCGTGTTCGATCGAGTCGTCTTTAATTAAAAGTACGTCGATACGAGATTCTCTTTATCAGGGAGTGACGTAGCATGTGTGGGTATTTTCATGCAGATCTCAATACTGGCACTTCAGGAGATTCATGCTACTCTGCTGAGAGTGAACACTTAATCGCCATGTCATGTCAATGATGAGAGTTCGGCTGAGAACATAGAACGGAAAATACTAGGCAAATCATGCATTAATTGATAATGCTGGTATAGAATAGAAATCACAAAATATTTGGGATTGATACTACGCGCACCATTCTGAGTGAATTTCATATACATTGAATTTCTCAATGAGCGAGGAGGTTTTTTGCACTCGTCACTTTTCAACCCCTTGCAGGTTGACAGCGTATTAAATACTGGTTTTACAATTTTAGCCCTGAACTAAAAACCACCATCAACACCTCGGTTTCCCGACAAGTGGTGCGGTGAGCGTGAATAAAGATGGCAGTGTTTCGGTAATTTGAACAAGAGGTTTCAAAGAAGAGAAAGTCTTGGTTCGTAGCGGAAGGATATAGATCATGAAGATGATGAGTAAATCAAGACCGAACAAAGAATGGGACGATATCAAGAAAGATTCGACAACTTTGCTTGATGTGACTATGATTCGTGTTGAAGGTGTTTTATTTACAAGATAAGATCGTTCGTGGGTTCAACTGACGTCTGCAAAATATTATCAGGAGAACATTTTGAATCATGGTGGTGCTAAGTGACAATCGTTCATATACAACATATGAAGATTGTAGCATGTTTTTTCTACATGGAGGATGACTCAAGATTGTTGGTTCTTAGAGTTGGTGAAGTCCGTCTGGAATTGTTTGATGACTCAGCTCAAACAATGTCAAGTGTTAGACATGTGTCGAAGAAGAAGTATTCTACAAAAGGTAGAATAATGAGTGATCATGGCGACGAAGTAGTTTGATACAATTCATGCAGAAACTTGTATAAATTAAATGAATAAGTTGTTTGTGGTGATGCTAGAAGATCGAAAAATAGCGATTCTGGTGGTGCAAATGCAAAGAAGGAATTTGGCTTAGGTGGTGGTTCAAGCTCAAAGTACAAGACAATTTTTATTCGTGCTAGTGATGATGTCCACGAATATGACCTTGTATAAGGTGGTAAACATTCATGCTTTGTTGGAGTGAATATGGTGGTTTTGTTCACGTCACAAAAGGTGGTGACTGTTGGGGTTTTGTTCCGTACACCAAACTATATAGCGGAAATTGGACTTTAGATGATAGTTTTTGAAACATAAATAGTGATTTAATGCTGTCAAAACTGTTACCAAAGGGAAGTTTCGGGTTTGGAATGTCTACAAGGTTTACTTGGATTAGGAAACTTGTATGACGGTTTGGTAGAGTGTTTTCCAAGTTTAGGGTTTCCTAATTAAGGTGGAAGACCATTCTTAGAAGTTCTAGAAGACTTGGGGGGCAAGGATTTGTCTACTATATAAGAAGGCTTATATTGTGAGTAGAAATCCATTCTCTTGTAGAATCCTCTCTCAATAACGAGACTGATTGGGTCACAACCGTTGTGTCCTACGATGGTTGGTGATGGGGAAAAATCAATGTGAGAAGAGAGACTTGTAGTGAGAACGGGTATGGGAGAAATTTAGGGTTTCTAGGGTTCATGTGGGAGAAGCTAGAATTCATGATGTTCTTCATGTTCTTGTCTAAAGTCGAAGAAACCATGGTGGTGGAATTTTATGGAAGAAGAAGAATAAAGGAAGAGGTAAACTCTTCGTAATATGTCTTGTTGTTTCTAACGTCTAGCGCTAGTGGGTTACATAACTAGTTGATTATGTGATGTGTGCATATGTAATAACTTGTTATGATAATGAAGATTCTCGGGGTGGTTTTGGCCGTGGATGTAGCCTACAAAGCGTAGGTGAACCACGTAATCTTTATGTCGTGTGTGATTGTCTATTGTCGTATTGATTATATATTCGTGCTAGTATTATCAATCAAGCTAATCTAAAGATGTAAGTAAAGGATTCGAGTTAAGTTATCTAAAGTAGGATGTTTCGTGGAATTAACCTCGGTTTCCCGACATAAACATGTGTACAAGGGAAGATGTACACATAAAAAAAAATAAATGAATGAAACGCTAAACGTCAAACTCACCGTATCACATCGAGGAGAGCAAGCAAACAACTTTTTGAGATCAACAATCCAGTTGTTAAATGACTCGGAAAGAGTTGAAGAGTGAGTATTATATCTGCATATAGGGAAGAATGCATTTGCCCATTTCTCCTTTGGAATAGCCCTGACATAATTAGCAACATGTCCACATTCAATTGCATGCATGCCCCGTAAAGATTCTTCAAATTTAGTTGTTGTGTAATAAGAGTAAGCAGCTTTGTGAAACAAATCAATAATGGCCTTGGAATTCGCATCACCTGATCTGATTGGAAGATTGCACTTGATGTGATAAAAACAATAGTTGTGATATGAATCAGGAAATACTTTTGGAATGCCCTGCAGAAGTCCTTCTCCACGATCACTAAGGAAAACAATCGGACGACCATCGACCACTTGTTTAAGATTGTCCAGAAACCAAAACCAATTTTCTTTGTTTTTAGCAGAAACAAGAGAAAAATCATATGGGTAAAAACCATTGTTTCCATTAACACATGTTGCAGCCATCAAAGCACCCATGAATCTACCAGTAAGGAAAGTAGCGTATAAGTAAATCACGGGCCTAAGATACCTATAAATATGCTTGCAAGCACCGAAACAAATGAAAATCCTCTGAAATCTTTCAGTTGCATAATCAACTTCAAACTTCACATAGCTATCAAGATTAGTTTCCTCAATGGCTTTGACATACCAAGCTAAATCGCTACACGACTTCTCGTCATCACCAAACTGTTGTTCAAATACAGTTTTTTTCCCTTTACGGGCATGGTGATACTTAATATTGGACCCATAAGTCTTCTAAAAAAATGACATGATATGATTAGGTTTCAAACTAGAATCTCCCTGTATATTGTCAGCGATCAAATGCTTGACTAACTTGGTTGTCACCGTAGGACTCTTCAACCTCAAACCAACGCCACAACTACAAAAAAAAAGCTGGAATAAGTAATGTGCACCACAATGTACACCTAATAATATCTCAAAACGAACACCACATATGCAAAAAGAAGACACATACCAAGCAAGAATATGAAATTTACCCCACAATGTGCACCTAAAAGCCTTGTAGATGGTGGATTTTCGACAAAGGGTAGAATTGTAAAACTATACTCCAGATTCGGCAACCGGATGAGTATTGAGACTCATGTATTTCATTAAAGCATGAAAGCTCATGTCATAAATCTCTGACTGAGAAGGTTGTCTCTCAGAGTACGTGTAGATGTGTAGTCTCTCAGCTGAGGCCACATCACATCTCATGAATACTGAGCAATTTCAGTAATTACTCCGGATCCGGCAATCGGATGAGTATCGAGACTCATGTCTCTGTGCATGAAAGCTCATACCACCTCTGATGGAGAAAGTCTCTCAGAGAAGATGAAGATGTGCAGTCTCTCAGCTGAGGCCACGACACATCTCATACTATATATAATCGAAAGATTGGGCGGCTCCTAGACAGCATGTCTGCTAGTATAGAGCGACAACGTCTTCGGGATGTAACCAGATTTTTCCCGACTATGCAAGAGGAATATGATACTCCAGCAAGTTCATATTGCTCAACCCTCAGATAATTAATGCTCCTAGACAGGAAGCCCTTCTAGTACAGAGCCAACAATTAATTATCTTAAATCGTCTGAATATCCAGCAATATTCTACGAGCCATCGTCTGAATATCCAGCAATATTCTACGAGTCGTCAATTAATCGCCTGAATATTCAGCAATGTTCTACGATTCCTCGTTATATTTCGTTACTTCAATCTGTGATTCTTCCCAGCAGAATTCCACAGGTTAGTAATAAATATTCAACGAAACAGGCGTCTGGGCATCGAATAAGCCCTGACAAAATGATGCAAGTGTAATTAGCAGATAATACACAGACCAACATTCTGAATGCACGAACGAGCATTTTAAAATTACGAACGAACACGGAACCTATGCAAAATAGGAAGGGAAAATAATAATAATAAAATATTAAACAAAAGCGCCAGGGGACTAGGCTCACCAGCCGGCTAGTCATGCCGTGACTAGTCCCGCGCCTAATTTTATATTTTACCATATTTTTAATATTTTCACGATCTCATGAAAATCCTCTCGTTCGAGCAAATTTCCTTTATTTCAAAGAAATTATCTAAATCACATGATTTTATCAAAAAATAATAAAATTAGGGAAAGGTGTCGCGGGACCGAGCACCAGCCGGCCTTGTCTTGGCCGTGGCCGGTCCCACACCTCACGTCTCCATTATTTTATTATTTTTCTCAAATTATGAAAATTCCTTGATTTTATGAATTTTCCCTAAAATCATGAAAATTACCTAATTTCATGTACTTTTATCTAAATCACATGATTTTATCAAAAAATAATAAAATTAGGGAAAGGTGTCGCGGGACCGCCGGTCGGCCGGTCATGCCTTCGCCGTGGCTGGTCCCACAACTCACGTCCCATTATTTTATTATTCCTTCTCAAATTATGAAAATTCCTTGATTTTATGAATTTTCCCTAAAATTACCTAATTTCATGTATTTTCTCTAAAATCATGGAAAATATTAAAAAAATTAGGAAAACTTGTGGGACCGGGTTCTAGCCGGCCGGTCATGCCGTAGCCGATCCCACACGACCATTATTTTATTATTATTTGGTGTTTGGTTTCCTGATTTCATGAAAACTCCCTGATTTCATCAAAATATCTTGGTTTTCAACAAATCCCTTTGATTTTATGAAAAATTATCTAAAATCATCAAAATTACATAAAATTGGGAAGAGTGCCTTGGGGACCGCGCCCATTGGCTGGACGGCCATGCCACGGCCACTGCCGTTCCCACACTCCCATTCCCTATTTTATATTTTAATTTATGTCTCTCATCTCATGGAAGTTCCCTAATTTCGCCAAACTCTCCAGTTTCATGGAATTTCCCTTAAATCAGAGAAAAATACATATAATCACATAAAACTGGGAAAAGCATGTGGGATCGCGTGTCAGCCGGCCGGTCATGCCCTAGCCGTGGCCGGTCCCACGTCTTGTGATTCCTTGTTTATTTATTATTTTCATCATCTCATGTATTTTTCCTCGTTTCAGCAAAACCATGGATTTTGCATATTTTCTCCAAATGTTGCTCAAACGTGCATCGGAAAATATCAAAATTCTCAGGACTGAAGCACGGACACTATGGTGACACGGGCACATCCCCTTGACCGACCAAAGGTGACCCTAAGGCTTGCAAACAGCTAGTCTCGCATGTTTTAATGATTTTAACCTAATTTGCTCAGTTGCTCATATTAGGTTCGAACTCTTTCCAAACAATTGGAAGTTCGCTCAAACGACCATCTACTAGTCCCACGACCATCAAGAGCCGGTCTCATGACCTCTTGGTCGGCCCCTCATATTTTCTACATCAGGTTTTATGATTTGTTGCTCACACATGCATTATTTCAGTAAATGATTAAACCAGCATTTAATCATTCTTTCACCAACTGGTCCTCAAGAGACTTTGGTATTTTTTGCTCATTCGAGCATCTGGTTATATGGTGAACCCGTCATCCCATGTAGTCGGTCCCGTGTTGATTTGCAATAAATCATCATTTCGGTAAAATTAGGGTTTTGAATCCAGAGCTCTGCAGAAACATGATTCTGTGCAGATTCGAACACTCTGATAATTTTATGTTGATTCCATGATTGATATTCATATTTATTTTGCTCGACCCAGCAGTCAATAACTTAAATTAATATTTTATTTGGTCCAGCTACCAACAATTCATCAAAAGAACAATATTTGCTCGAACTAGAATTATTCAACAATTTAGCAACACAGTTTTGCTCGTCTTAGGTTATAATGATACCTCGTCTCAGCAGACACATTAAATTCATGAGTTTCGAAACATTTGCTAAACATGTTCAACTCAGCGCTACATGGACTCATCGTCCCATAAAGTCAGCAACTGACTCCACAATCACGAAATTTCAATCGTGTCAGATGGGGGGATATTAACTAGGATTTTGGTCTGGTGGTCTACGACACGTGTGTTCACCCACGATGAGAATGTGAACAAGTCGTGCAATCAGTTGGAAGAGTCAGCAAAGTAGTGGGTGGAAAGTTAACCAAGTCTCCACACGATGAGTAATTGGTTTTAACACGATTTCCCCATTTCCCACTCTTTGATTCCAACAACTGTCACACTTCATGGGATCATGGTGTTTTCAACTCCGGCATTATAAAATGTCTCTCAATCCTGATTGAAGGAGGTTTTTCGAACAATCGAACAACATTCGCCAAAACGAGCAATTTCTCATCAAAGTTCATACAGACAATCTTTCGTCTACACGAACTCACAGAAATTACTCTCAATTGAACAAAATTCAATCATTCAGAGCATTTTCACGCTGAATTCACAACACACCTACAATCTCAGATCACCATTGATCTCACGCATTTCTCGGCTTCCCTCCTACAGATCAACCCATCCTCTCGTGTGACCGAATTGACTCTGGAACGACCACTGTTCTTGGTTTAGGCCGGGGTCTTACAGATTGATCTCTCGAACTTAAAGCACTCCCTTCTTGCAGTGCATCTGTCTGAGGTTCAACATTTCGCTCGGTTCAAGGAGTCTCCACACGGTCGACTCTTCAATTCCGTAAAAACCAGCAAATCGTTTTTTCCCCACCCACAGATTGGCGACCACAGTGGGAGGTTAATCTCTCGGTTGCAATCTCACGATTTCACAAGATGGCTGGTCTAGTTACTGGTTCCAACACAAACGACGCTAGTACTAGCAACAACAACAATGACAATCAGAATATCCCGGAAACGATTCCGGCCTCCAACACTGATGGTGGTGACACTACTCCTCCTCACGCTGAAGGTCATCCCCTGTTCGGTCGACACCCTGAAGAAGTCAGAGGAAATCCACCATCTACCATTGCCGATCTTATCAAAGTGCATGAGACTCTCGCGAAGAATCAGACTGACATGGCTGCTACACAGAAGGAGCTGTGTAATCATCTCAAAAATCTTACTGATAAGATGATAGAGAAGACTCAAGAAAAGGGAAAAGAGAAGGAGAAATCCTCGGATGCTGCTGATCCTGAAGTAATCCCATTCCATACAGTGGATGATGATGAAACTGGCAAAGTTGCAGATTTGTCAGCAAATGAACCATCAAATTTCATTACTCGGGAAGACGTGGAGCGCCTTCTGGAAAACCGTGGAAAAGACAAGACATCACATGTCCATTGTCACCCACCTCCTTATCCTGCCGCTACGTAGAGGATTCCCCTTCCAAAAGGTTACATTTCTCCAACTTTTACTCTGTATGACGGAACTGGCAATGCTCGAGAACATGTCTCTCGTTTCCTTGAAGCCTTGGGAGAGCATGAACATAACCATGTTGTTCGCCTCAAGGAGTTTTCAAAATCCTTGAAAGGCAGAGCATACACCTGGTACAAAAACATCGCGCCGGGGACTATCAACAATTGGGGAGAAATGATCAACGCCTTCTACAGGAAGTACTTTTTCGTGTCAGAGCAAGTCACTCTCTCTGATCTTGGAAGAATGTTCCAGAGAGTCAGTGAAAATCCCAATGATTACGTGAAAATATTCAGAGTCCAGGCCCTGGACTGTCATGACCTAAATGTCATAGAGCAGCAGCTGGTAGATTTGTGTATCAACGACATGCTCCTGGTTTATAGAGATCTATTGGAGAATCTTCGATTCCAGACTTTCTCAGAGCTTCACGAAGCCGCGAAGAGATCAGCAACCACTGCACCTGCCCTGTTAGAAAGAGCAAAGTCCACAAAGACTGAGGAATCACGTGACACTCGAGGAAGAAGACGCCTGATCAACAAGCAGTACAACCTGCAGCCCTCTGCAAACGCTGCTGAAGGGAGCAAGCGCAAGGCAGAATCCCCGAACAAGCATACTGCAGCTCCTCCAAAGAAGCAAAAGAAGGACAATCCAGAGACACAGGCTCCTGGCCACCGCACAGAAGCTCCTGATGATGCACTTGATTTTCCTCTCCCCATTGGAGAAATGCTCGAACTATTAAACACCTGGATCCAAGATGGTGCAATCAAATTTCCATATGTCAGGAGAGACCCAACTGAGGAAGACATGGAAAATCCTCGTTACTGCCGATTCCACAGGTTCATCAATCACCCCACAAGTAGCTGCAAAGTTTTGAAACGCATATTCAAAGAAAAAGTTAAGTAAGGAGAACTTAACCTTGGAGCCGAATCCTCTTCCTGTCAGGACTTTCTCCATTTCTGAAGCACCAGTCAAGGAAGCGGTTCACTCATTGATAGAGCATGTCTGTGAATTGCTCTATCTGTCAAAAGCACAAAGGGGAGACATGTTCACAGCTTTGAACCACATAGTGACTGGGAAACGCCTATTGATTCCAGAAGTACCTTCTGAACCTTCAGCCACCGACAAAGAAATGTATGACTGGGGACTGCTCACCACCGTGCATATTAAAGGAAATGATTTCAAAAGAGCATTCGTTGATGTCCGCACCGCCGTCAACATCATCCCTTTGAAAACTCTCAGAGCTGCTGGCATTACTCGACAAGAGGCTACTCATGCTCCCACAACAATCAGGGACCACGAAGGAATCTCCAGAGATGCATACGGCTTCATCATTCTCAAAGTCACAGAGAATTTGGTCTGCACTGAGGCCAAGTTTTACATAATTCGAGAAGATCCTGGATATGACATGATCCTTGGAAGAACTTGGATTCATGCTGGAAGGGTAATTTTAAAGCTTTCAACACGCTCTGTCGTCGACAAAGACTCCAAGTTGGAAGAGGAAACAGAGGACACCCCACCGTTCGAGCATCTGGAGGAAGTAAAAACCTTGATGGGACTTACGCAAGAACCTGGGGAAAATCCACATACCTTTGTCAAAAGGTTTCGATCTCAGGCAAGTCTTATTCCTTTTCGTGCTCCAATATTACCAAAGTTCAAATATGATGCTTTGATTCAAGGACTTCTCCCTACAAACGATTAGCAATTACCAAAATTTATGAATGGACAACTTCACCCCGCCAATATTATACCCAATGGTTGGGTTCAGAGCTTCTCCAAGTCGGTCATTCTATCAAGAGGTTTATTGCTGAAGACCTGGCTAAGCACGACAGATAGTATGTTGGGTACTTTCCTCTACATGAGTGCCCATACGTGCCACAACCATGGAATCAGCAAAATATATTCAAGGCGCGAACTACTAAGCCGAACAAATTCGAGGAAGGGAATTTGGTTATCAAGGCGGCTAAACGAGATCTCCACTCCGCAAGGAGCTCCAATTGGGAAGGACTATTTATGGTTGCTAAGTCCATAACTGGAGGATACTACAAATTGGTCAACACGGATGGCAGAACCCTGCCAGTAATTCACGAGAATTGGCTTAAGGCGTTTGTCTGAAATTATTGGGTATTTGAGGTACTGAGCGTTTGAGCACTCATGATGTCTGGATTTGGCATTTAGGATTTTCTTTCATTGTATTTCAATTCCTCCAAAACGTTTGCAATACTTGCAATCAGTATTTGAATTCAGCAATTTATCAAAAATTCAGTTCACTTTACTTAAAGGAAAATCTCAATCAAATCCAAAAGAAAATCCTTAACCATCTAGAAATCCAAAACCAGCTAATATCAAAACCCAAATGAAAACCTCACATCTCTCAGAAGTTCAGAAATTCATGAGATTATGGAAAGGAAACTAAAGAAAACCATCGAAGAAATATTTCTGCTCCTCTGCCTCCTCCAAGACTTTCAGAGCCGACTTTTCCACCTCCAGCTTCCTGGTTAGATCAGCAACTTCATTCATCTTCTTCAACACGGCATCACTGGTAGGGAAGGGAACATCGCCCTTTACTGCTTTTCTGATAACTTCAAGTCTTTGCCGGAGCCACTTCAGATTGAAGCCAAGATCTTCATCATTCTTCAAGTTGTATTCCCAATCAAAGAGTACATCTTGAGTAACAACATTTCTGGCAGTAATCCGGATATCATCTATGACACACAAGATAGCCTCCACTTGTTTCGTCAGAAAATAACTGCGTTCTGGATCCCGAGTGACAACAATATGTCCATACATTTCCCACAGTTCCTTGTACATAGCAACATATCCGATATGAACGCTAAATCCTCCAACAAGCTGGTGATATGGGAGTAACTCACCAAATTGAGGATCAAAGGAAATCCCTGCAGTCGGATACTCATGCACTATCATCTGATTCTCAACTACTGGAGCAGCATCGGTGATCATAGAGACAATTTCAGAAGAAGTAGCTTCCGCTATTTCGGGTTCGGGTTCCACCGTCTGAGGCACAACTAGAGTTTCTTCTACCTCCACAGCATCAACGACCAGCGCTTCATCATATTGAGGCACAGATAAGGAAGTCTTGTCACCGACAACTCCTGGATTTCCCAAACCATCATTACTGGATTCATAATTCCCAACTTCGTTATTCGGCACCTAATGCGAAGATTACATGGGATTAGAATGATTCAAGGATGGAAATACAATACGGTTATAAAATTAAGAAATTAAGTGAACTAACATCATCTAAGTTCCTTATCATGCATCTAAGACGTGTACAAGTAGCATCAAAGTCATGAAACACGTTTTTAAAGAAACTCAGCTGAAGAAATTTTACACTGCCCTGTGTTCAATGACGAACAGGGATCAATTGATATGGAGTCTAGAGTTGGGTCATATACCATTCTCTTCGTATGGAAGTCCTCTACAACATGTAAAAATTTCATGGAAATTGGGCGAACAATCTAGGAGATGTGGTCAAAACATCGGGGAACATGCAATCTGAAAAAAGTTCTGAAAGTCTCCTGGAAGTTTACTATTTCGTCTTTTTCAGGCTCTAAACGTGCTCAAAACTTAAAAATCTTCTTTGGAAAGGCTTGGAAATTTCCTGGGCTTGAGGATACATATGTAGATATTGAAAATCCGACTCCAGATGAAGATTTTACGGCGTTTTTGAGGGTACATGGTATATACTTACTTTGGAGGTCTCCGAAGTACTCGAGGAATTATGATCATCCGTATTAACGACAAGGGGTTCATTACTTCTATTTGGCTCCGAATCTTTGGAAGCGCCTTCATCTATATTCTCAGAGGAAGGTCGAACATCAGTACTTTCCTCCTCCATGATGACATCCTCCTGGACATATTATCAAGTAATTAGCATCTTCACATGAAACTTTTATGTCCGATGGTAAAGGAAATTACTCACGGCGACTTCTTCTTCAACGCTCAAATTAGAAGTCGTCTTCCCAGCAACAGAGAATCGAAGACCGTCAATACTAGACGGAGCAAAGTCATGTAACCAAATAACAAATATTGGTTTTGAGATCCTGATAATGCGGATGGAAGAAGTCACAACAGAAAAATATCAACAACTCACCAAAAAGGCGACTAGGGACTTTATGGTGTTGGGAAACAACTTGAAATTCTTGCTCCTGCCTTCTCCACCGTGGGCAATTGCCTTCGCATCTGAGAAATTCACTTCAATTCGAGGGGTCATGCTTGTCTCACAGCATGACCCTCCTACAAAAGAAATTGATGTAGTAATTAAAGACGATTATACGAGTTGTATGAGGAATATGCAAAAGAATACATACCGGTGAACCTCCTGGAGATGTCTTTCATTTGTCACAAGAAATATTCCTTAGTCTGGGGAGAGAGGCACTCATCTCAGAAGAAGGGGGATCCTTCACTAAAGGTTGGGAGGCCGTCATGTAACCTGGAGTCACGTACGTGGTTCGATCAATACAAGGGAACCAATAGGAGCTCTCTTCATCATGTGTGTGATCTAAACAAGTCTTAAGTTGTTCCACTGATGGTCTTCTCCTTCTAAAGGTTGGAACACATTGGTCCATACCCATCTGACGGGCGGTTCTGTCAATATTATACTCCTCCACCGAAAAATCTCCATACGCTGCTGATATTACGTGACCGGGAGTACAACTCAGCATGAAAGATCTTTCGCCATCACTCAAATCAGCACCGGATTTCAAATACTTACTTTCTCCAGCATTGAAAGTCTTCAATTGAGAAACGTGAGGAGGAACCACCACCCAAGGACGGAAGTTGAACTCATACTCGTCATCTAATACGTCGATGAAGCGTGTCTTGGACTGAATTTTCTTCATAGACCAGCGCATAATCCTAGCGTTGTCTTTCTCATGGAAGATACGTCGAGCATCAGCAGAGTTCAGACTTTGTAAGACACTACGGGGAATGGGTGCATAGTTTCCGAAACTCCCCCACATCAGAGCTTGGAGGAACATCGTATTGGCGTAGCATTCAATCTTCATGAAGCCGTTCGAAACATTGGAGTCTACGACTAAAGAGTCCAGGTTAGAATATAAAGAACCCAAGAATAATCTACCGAGCGGAAGTTGTTTACCTTGAGCCAATTTAATAGCGAAAGGAATTACAAACGGCTTCAACAAGGTACCAGCATCTTCAAACACATCTCTGGACAGTCATAAGCACAAGAAAGCAACAATATACAACATACCGTCGGGTTCATCAAGAGGGGCGTCTCGTGGCCACCAATGTGTCAACCAATGAGCGTAACAACCTTTACCAAAAACCTTGTTGATTCTCTCCATCTCAACTGTTAAAGTTTTGGAAACTGCTTTCTCTTCCGCCGTCCAAAGTTCTTCAAGAAAGTTACCTGTAATTGGAAGATGCAACAAAGCAACTACATCTTCCAAGATAATAGTGAACTCTCCTCAGCTGCATATAAATGTATGAGTTGGGATGCACCAGCGAGCAAGAAGAGCTATAATACTTCGTGTGTCATGAAAGATATACAAATCTCCAGATGTTTGAACGGCCCTGGTAATTTGTGCTCTATCCAGCATAGCTCTAACACGAGGAAATCCCAACATGTGTCTAGACCGTCCCGAGAACTTCTCTAAAGGGCGTCGAGAAACTTGAATTCAATCATTGAAGCCTGGAATAATCCTCGTTCAAGACAGAACCGAATAGCAGCATGAGGAGTCACCAATTTCTTTTGAGTGACCGTCCTGGGATTGATCAGAAGGCGATATACCAGGGACTTGAGACGATTTTCGGGGTCCTGAACCTCAAAGAAAGCGTCATCTATGTTTGGGACATTCTTGACTCCAGGTGTTTCGTCTTCCTCACCAACGGAAGTCTCATCCGTGCATGTTTCCTCTATGGAGATATCATCATCTGCATACCTTTCATCTCTGGAAGCGTCATTGGCTGGAGTCTCAGACATCCTCGCAAAACTGCTGTGAAATCCACACAATGTTTCACTCATCCGCGAATTCAATAAGATGATGGAATCATGCAAATTAAAACGCCGATGTCTACAAACGGTAAATCTTGAACTCTTACCTCTTTCAATTTCACTAAAAATGGTGGTTGCAATACAAAAGTTAACACACGAAATCAATTCGTTCCTTGAAACTTGCAATAACGAACAACACTTCATTAGTTCATGGAAAATGATTTTCTCATAAAATCATGTACATAATTTTCATAATGTGAACATTCACACAACTGAACTATGATATTTACAATAAGACATGACTTCATCACAAGTAAGTTGTATAGTTTGAAAGTTACTCAAAACCCATGTCTTGATTTTACAAAACAATAATTAATGCAATTTGTTCATATAAATTTTCAGAATTTATCTAATAAGAACAAATCCATGTGAATAAAATACGTCATCATGTTTCACATAAAATATGTCACGGCTACATGTAAAAAAAAAATCTATTTTCCTTCGTATTAGTGTTTTATTAAAAACGAAGGTTTATGCTAGTTTTGTGAAAGCTCACACCTATTGTGATAAAATACTAACTCTCATGAAAGCTCATAAATAAAGTTTTATCATTGGACATAAGTTTACTACATAAAAATATATATGTATATTTTCCTCGAATAAACATTATCCTTTAAAACGGAGTTTATTTCGGTTTTATGAAAGCTCACATCTATTAAGGTAAAATCTTGGTTCACATGAAAGCTCATACACTATGTTTTATCACTGGACCTAAATCCACATATATAAAAAAAATTCTCTCATAAATCAGGGATTTTTATTAGTTTTCAAAACTAACAATCGAACGAACATACGTTTGATAAAACAAGGGTTTTCTACAAAACCCACATCAACATATACACATGTATAGGATTTTGATATGGTGAAAGCATGAAACACTCATGGAATCATAAAACATCTAAAAAAAAAAATTTGGACGCACCTGGTCGGCGCCGGCCGGAAGTTGGCCGGACGGTGCTAGCTCCGGTCGGACGGACGGTGACGCTCCGGCGAAAATCCTTCCTGCTCCTGTCAAGCTCGAACGTGAAGGTGATGAAGAGGATGGTGGTCATGGGAAGGAGAATAAAAAAAAGAGAATTAATCCCTTTTATACCTAATTTTATTTCCAAAACCTAATTCCAGCAGGATTTCCCTTTTGGGCCCGACCCGTGAATCCTAAACCAACCAAGGTTCCACCATCAAACCAGCGGTTCTACACGGTTTTATGTTCACTGGATGACGCTCTATTATGCCACGGAGGTTTCCGCTCAAACCATGGTTTGCTCATTCAGTCGAAATCCGTTAATATCTTATCTTATGACTAAGTTCAATTACTTATTTTTATTTATACCTGGAAAATCACCATTAAATGCTGACTGAGGAACATGACTGTTCCTCACTAAGCAGGGGACTTAATGTAGATGGTGGATTTTCGACAAAGGGTAGAATTGTAAAACTATACTCCAGATTCGGCAACCGGATGAGTATTGAGACTCATGTCTCTCATTAAAGCATGAAAAATCATGTCATAAATCTCTGACTGAGAAGGCTGTCTCTAAGAGTACGTGTATATGTGTAGTCTCTCAGCTGAGGCCACGACACATCTCATGAATACTGAGCAATTTCAGTAGTTACTCCGGATCCGGCAATCGGATGAGTATCGAGACTCATGTTTCTGTGCATGAAAGCTCATGCCACCTCTGATGGAGAAAGTCTCTCAGAGAAGATGAAGATGTGTAGTCTCTCAGCTGAGGCCACGACACATCTCATACTGTATAGAATCGAAAGATTGGGCGGCTCCTAGACAGCATGTCTGCTAGTATAGAGCGACAACGTCTTCGGGATGTAACCAGATTTTCCCCGACTATGCAAGAGGAATATGACACTCCAGCAAGTTCATATTGCTCAACCCTTAGATAATTAATGCTCCTAGACAGGGAGCCCTTCTAGTACAGAGCCAACAATTAATTATCTTAAATCGTCTAAATATCCAGCAATATTCTACGAGTCGTCAATTAATCGCCTGAATATTCAGCAATATTCTACGGTTCCTCGTTATATTTCGTTACTTCAATCTGTGGTTCTTCCCAGCATAATTCCACAGGTTAGTAATAAATATTCAACGAAACAGGCATATGGGCATCGAATAATCCCCGACAAAATGATGCAAGTGTAATTAGCAGATAATACATAGACCAGCATTCTGAATGCACGAACGAGCATTTTAAAAATTAGAACGAACGAGGAACCTATGCAAAATAGGAAGGGAAAATAATAATAATAATATATTAAACAAAAGCGCCAGGGGACTAGGCTCACCAGCCGGCCAGTCATGCCGTGACTAGTCCCGCGCCCAATTTTATATTTTACCATATTTTTACTATTTTCACGATCTCATGAAAATCCTCTCGTTCGAGCAAATTTCCTTTATTTCAAAGAAATTATCTAAATCACATGATTTTATCAAAAAATAATAAAATTAGGGAAAGGTGTCGCGGGACCGAGCACCAGCCGTCCATGTCTTGGCCGTGGCCGGTCCCACACCTTACGTCTCCATTATTTTATTATTTTTCTCAAATTGTGAAAATTCCTTGGTTTTATGAATTTTCCCTAAAATCATGAAAATTACCTAATTTCATGTATTTTTATCTAAATCACATGATTTTATCAAAAAATAATAAAATTAGGGAAAGGTGTCGCGGGACCGCTGGTCGGCCGGTCATGCCTTGGCCGTGGCCGGTCCAACACCTCATGTCCCATTATTTTATTATTCCTTCTCAAATTATGAAAATTCCTTGATTTTATGAGTTTTCCCTAAAATTACCTAATTTCATGTATTTTCTCTAAAATCATGGAAAATATTAAAAAAATTAGGAAAACTTGTGGGACCGTGCTCTAGTGGGCCGGCCATGCCTTAGCCGGTCCCACACGCCCATTATTTTATTATTATTGGGTGTTTGGTTTCCTGATTTCATGAAAACTCCCTGATTTCAACAAAATATCTTTGTTTTCAACAAATCCCTTTTATTTTATGAAAAATTATCTAAAATCATCAAAATTACATAAAATTGGGAAGAGTGCCTTGGGGCCCGCGCCCATTGGTCGGCCGCCATGCCACGGCTATTGCTGGTCCCACACTCCCAGTCCCTATTTTATATTTTAATTTATGTCTTTCATCTCATGGAAGTTCCCTAATTTCGCCAAACTCTCCAGTTTCATGGAATTTCCCTTAAATCAAAGAAAAATACATAAAATCACATAAAACTGGGAAAATCATGTGGGATCGCGTGTCAGCCGGCCGGCCATGCCATAGCCGTGGCCGGTCCCACACCTTGTGATTCCTTGTTTATTTATTATTTTCATCATCTCACGTATTTTTGCTCGTTTCAGCAAAACCATGGATTTTGCATATTTTCTCCAAATGTTGCTCAAACGTGCATCAGAAAATATCAAAATTGTCAGGACTGAAGCACGGACACTATGGTGACACGGGCACATCCCCTTGACCGACCAAGGGTAACCCTGAGGCTTGCAAACAGCTGGTCCCGCATGTTTTAATGATTTTAACCTAATTTGCTCAGTTGCTCATATTAGGTTCGAACTCTTTCCAAACAATTGGAAGTTCGCTCAAACGACCATCTACTGGTCCCACGACCATCAAGAACCGGTCTCATGACCTCTTGGTCGGCCCCTCATATTTTCTGCATCAGGTTTTATGATTTGTTGCTCACACGAGCATTATTTCAGTAAATGATTAAACCAGCATTTAATCATTCTTTCACCAACTGGTCCTCAAGAGACTTTGGTATTTTTTGCTCATTCGAGCATCTGGGCGTTATATGGTGAACCCGTCATCCCATGTAGCCGGTCCCGTGTTGATTTGCAATAAATCATCATTTCGGTAAAATTAGGGTTTTGAATCCAGAGCTCTGCAGAAACGTGATTCTGTGCAGATTCGAACACTCTGATAATTTTATGTTGATTCCATGATTGATATTCATATTTATTTTGCTCGACCCAGCAGTCAGTAACTTAAATTAATATTTTATTTTGTCCAGCTACCAACAATTCATCAAAAGAACAATATTTGCTCGAACTAGCAATATTCGCTCGAACCGGAAATATTTATTCAATTAGCAATATTCGCTCAGACTAGCAATATTTGCTCAAATCAAAGAATATTGGTTCAACTACCAATATTCAACAATTTAGCAACACAGTTTTGCTCTTCTTAGGTTATAATGATACCTCGTCTCAACAGACACATTAAATTCATGAGTTTCGAAACATTTGCTAATCATGTTCAACTCAGCGCTACATGGACTCATCGTCCCATGAAGTTTGCAACTGACTCCACAATCACGAGATTTCAATCGTGTCACATGGGGGGATATTAACTAGGGTTTTAGTCTGGCGGTCTACGACACGTGTGTTCACCCACGATGAGAATGTGAACAAGTCGTGCAATCAGTTGGAAGAGTCAGCAAAGTAGTGGGTGGAAAGTTAACCAAGTCTCCGCACGATGAGTAATTGGTTTTAACACGATTTTCCCATTTCCCACTCTCTGATTCCAGCAACTGTCACACTTCATGGGATCATGGTGTTTTCAACTTCGGCATTATAAAATGTCTCTGAATCCTGATTGAAGAAAGGAGGTTTTTCGAACAATCGAACAACATTCGCTAAAACGAGCAATTTCTCATCAAACTTCATACAGACAATCTTTCGTCTACACGAACTCACAGAAATTACTCTCAATTGAACAAAATTCAATCATTCATAGCATTTTCACGTTGAATTCACAACACACCTACAATCTCAGATCACCATTGATCTCACGCATTTCTCATCTTCCCTCCTACAGATCAACCCATCCTCTCTTGTGACCGAATTGACTCTGGAAAGTCCATTGTTCTTGGTTTAGGCCGGGGTCTTACAGATTGATCTCTCGAACTTAAAGCACTCCCTTCTTGCAGTGCATCTGTGTGAGGTTCAACATTTTGCTCGGTTCAAGGAGTCTCCACACGGTCGACTCTCCAATTCCGTAAAAACCATCAAATCGTTTTTTCCCCACCCACAAGCCTACAACAAGTAATGTGCACCATAATGTACACCTAAAACAACTCTACATATACAAGGTGCACAACTATGTACACTACTATGGACATACACATAAAAAGCCTAAAAATAAGTAACATGGATCACAATTTTTTTTTTAGTAATATGCACTAATATGAACACCACTAACCTGTGAAGAACATTAACATCTTTCAGCACGAACCGAGAAATGTCACCATTCACAGGCCCAAAGTGAATTCTCCAACAACAACCAACTTCTTGGCACTTTGCAATAAAACGAGTACTCTTGTCATTTTTAAGAATACTAATCTTGTAACCAGTAGCCATCTTATACTTATCAACAACAAGTCTAACAGCTTTAACACCACCCATAAATTCTCTACCAATCTTGTCAAAAATATATAACCATTCTTCGGAAATCAGAGGCTTGGCCTTGTCGGCATCATGATCTACCACCTTTACAAACTTAGGACTTTCAGTTACACAAGAATTTGCAGTACTAGAACTAGTGCTACATCCAGATTCCAGACTTAGAACGATAAGTATACTTCGGAATCACGTCAACATTCAAATAGAAATCTTTATTGTTAAAAACAATAACAAGAGCAATTAAACCTTGTAGTTGTATATCACCTCGTATACTCCCAGGACACAAAGACCTCCACTGCTTACATGAAAAATGCTTCAATTCATCTACGGTAGTCGAAGTATTAACACGAAAAGCAGCAAAATGCTCACCATGATTCAAAATAGCATGCATAACCTTCTTAGACATATTTGATACCCCTACATATTACAAAAGATATAATAATAAACAATTGAAGCTTCAAATCACAATTTCAGATTTGAATAACCTAAAACGTAAACGGTGACAGGAAAGTACACATCTAATCGGAGCCAAACATCAAATAAAAGTAAACCTAAATCAAATACTCCATCGATTAATCGAATATATAAGCTTCAGAAACTTACTAGAACACATAATTTAATAAATCAGAAGCCTACGATCAAATATCAGTTTGATTTCATATCATGCATCATAAAACAAAAATCACCATCAAACAACAATAAACAAAAATCGTTTCGCGAGAATCAAAAGCTATGATATAATAAAAATCAAATCAAGATCATACAAACAATAAGATGTAACAGATTGTATTCATATAATAAACTCATGAACTCAGAAAAACTAAAAATTAGAAACAAAATTGAAAGATGGACCAAAAAAAAACTAAAAATAAAAAGAGACCAAACTAACCTGAGATTGAATTCTGCTGCAGAAACGATCAAATTCACCCTAACCTCTATGAATCTGTTAAATCATCTCTGAAACTTATATCTGGATCGATCTATCTCTCAATCTGTCGTGAATTCAAATCTGAGATCAAAAAAATCGATTTCAGACACTTTCCAACTAACCTGAAGATGAATTCTATTGGAGAAATGATTGAAATATGTTTCATCGCTCTCTGTCTCTCTCTCTCTCTCTTTGTCTCACTCTCTCTCAATCTCAATCTCAGATAAAAATAATAATAAAAAAACATTGTTTAGATACTAAATCGATAGAAGGTCGGTTCTGGAATAATAAAAAAAATCGAAAATCGCTGGATCGTTCCAAAGTTGGACTAACTCGTCAAGATTTGGACGAGACTATAAAACACGAGTGATTTTTGGATTAGAGCTTCCTAGGATTTGGGTGGATGGACTAGAGCATCCAAAGTCTACTTAAAATGGGATTAAACGTTAATTTCTACTTAAAACATATCGCATGTTTTCAGCATTATCACCTATGTTAAGACTCAAGGGTCCGCTTGGCACAGAGTAGTTGCCTAGTTGGTCGAGAGAGTATAGTCAAAGGGTGATACAGGGGGTTGCATTCAAAATTTTAGAGTTTGGCACGCCCAAATGCATGATGTGATTTTTCCAGTGTGGGAAATATCACTCTTTTTCTCGCCTTTCTCCCTTCCAAAAATTTTCTCACCCAAAAACTCCTTAAAATCTCGGGCTTTCTCCTGCTCAAATTTGAAACCTTGGAGAACATCTGGGCAGGAGAAGCTCAACCTAACTTCAACGTCCCCTTAATCTTCCTTTTCTGCTTTTCTTTCATTGTTTTCTTTAGACTTACGGTTTGAATCTAATAGCTTTATCTAGATTTAGATTAATATTTAATCTATTCTTTGTTGTTATCTATTTCCTTCCATCTTATGCTGATTTTTTTTTCTAAGGCCGGTTCCTATGAGCATGGCTAACCCACAATTCTACCACCCACTATGGAGCTGGCTAACTAGCAAACTGGCCTGGCTAAGTGTCGAATTTTCCACTTAGCCAGGCTCGGTCAAGACTACACCGTTCGATGTTATTTAGACCGATAACGGCTTAGACTAGACCGCTTGGTGGAGACACGGCCGTTCATTAGATCCAATCTAACAGACATAAATATATTCATCTGTCTATAAATACCCACTTTTAATTTCATTTCAACTCACACGTTCTTCCTATTTTCTTATCAAGGGCTCAGTTCATAGAAGAGCAACATGCGACCGAAAACCAACGAGTTGAACTTCGAGCTAATGTGCAAAATGAAATAAGAAGAGCAAGAAGTGGAAGAGTTGCACATCAGTGCAAATTTAACACGTTAGAATATGAATGCATCGGCAGGAATTATGTTTTCTTCACTAATCATCCAATCATTGATAGAGCATTACGGGGCATGCTGTTTTGGGGACGCGTTTTACTGAAATTTGAAGAAGAAACAACGAACCTCAACAATCGAGATTCGCTAGTGTTGACTGCTCCATTCTCCATAATTTCTAAGAATGTTAACAAGTATATTGGTATGATAAGGGAAGCAGCTCGAAACATGAGAAGTGGTGAAACTCTGCTGGAGATTGATCAGAGGTGTCGTTGATAGACGCATTTATGTGTCTAATATGTCTCATTTGTATGTATTGTTAGTTCTCGATTTTGTATTTATTGTGTTATTTTATGTCTTTGTAGGAAATTTTAGAGAAATAAGTCCTTGCGGCGAAATGGGCTCGAAAAGTAGTGTTTTACACCCCATGACAAAGTACTAAAGGCACCCATCATTTGGATAAGGGCACCCCTGGACACCCCAGCTGCTAAAGGCGTCCAACTTTTGGATTAAGGGAACTCCTTTTCTTATTCAAATTTTCAAACTCAAAAATTGGCGGGAAAATGCATGCAGACGGTTACAGATTTTGGACTTCGAATTTGAGCAGCTTTGAGCGAGATTCAATCGCTGGGAACCATTGGGATGGTCTTTAGTGGAGTTAACAGGCCTTGTACGTCTGTTTTGATCGATGAATTTGGGCTAGAATAGCCGGACTTAGCTAATCAGAGAGGAAGAATATCTTTGCGAGAATATCGAGTCCTGTTGGAAGATTACATGCGTGATATTGGAGGAGAATATCTTCTCATGATTCTTTTCTATCTTTAGAATAGTACGCAGTAAACAGGGAGAGATTTTTGGATGAAGCATTGACGCGTAAAGAGAGTTTAACAGGGAAAGAAATACCAGACTTTACGTGAAGAATAAAAAAAAATATTGGGAGATAAAAGAGATTCTTGGTGAGGAATTGGTGGAGCTAGATGGTATAAAAGGAGTTGTTCGAGTCTCATATAAGGGGATGAAGAGTTTGGGGGTTGAGCCAGAGCCGAGAGGAGCGAGAAATCGGGACTTGCAGGATTGTTCACCTGCTGCTGCTGAAGAAGAATGAGGATCTCAAGAACACGAAGAACGGACGGCCAAAGACCGTCGTTCTTCAACAGTTCCAGCAGCAGTGGAGAAGTGTCGCAGTTTAGCTGCAGTTTTCTGGTGTCGTTTCTTTCTGGACGTGTTTTGTGACTCTCAGAACCACTGTTTTATAACTTTTGACTCTTTTAATCATACTTTGAGCATCAAATATATATTTTGAGAACATGATTATTATAATTAGCTAAACCCCAACACTGGGATGATGGAGGAAGCCGTTCTTTACGCATATGATAATTATATTAATTCTTTTTTTGACTACTTGCACTTTTTATTAATCGATTTATCATTTTTCTTAATTGGTTGTGATATCGTATGATGATGTATGCTTGGTCGTAGTGCGTTTGATGCGTCATGCTAGTGATATACAATAAATATTCTAAAAATCTACCTTGGCAAGAATGAGATTCCTTATGATTTGAGCTATAATTGTTTCGAATAAATATATGAATTGTGTGAATGATTAATGGTGGAATCCTGTGTCCTAGTGTCTCTTGATCCTGTGACAAATATTGTGTATATATTTTAATTTTAAATCTTTACAAGTCTGAGCAATGAATCCTTTTTTACCTCAATCGAAATACAACAACAAAATAGCGTCGTTGCCGGGGACCATGACATAGGAGTCGTGGCCCGAGTCGACTTCAGCGGTTCTGCGCCCGTCTGGTACGGGAGGTAAGCTTTCGAACACCCGTGAATCCTCTGTCAGCGGGTTTATCGTATGCCTTAAGGTGAATATATGCTGAGGATTTGAATACGGTTGTTTTAATTTCCTAGTAAAGGGCAAGGCCTGAAAAAAATTAAGATAAGGACTCGGATTTCATCACCGTTTCCTTCTTGCCCGCTTTAGGAAAATGAAACCAAACGCGAACCTAAGCTTAAAATTTTGACTAGAACGAGACCTATAGGGTAACGAGCTTAGTAGGAAAGTCGTTCGAAAAATATTGGTTACTTTTTTAGCATACTTCGAAGTTCATTATGGTTTCTGTGAGTTGAATGCGTGATTGCGCCGCCTTGTGATAGTGGTGAGGCCTTGGGTATCAAAGCTCCACTGAGCTTCCCTGCCTCAATTCAACTTACTTTGACTCGGGTTGATTCCAGAGGGGTTTGCTTAAATTGTAACGAATTCCCTTTCGAAGGATTAGAAGTTGGTCTAGAAACAATCTAAGTGGAGCCATCATGCTTGTTGTTTGCTAGATTTTATAGGTTCGATTTGGTCGAGTCATCCTTGTTTGTGATTGTGTAGAATTCCCTTGCAATTAAGAATGTCGAAATGGTATGATAGAAGCCAATACAATGATTATCCACCTGAATTTGAATATGGACATCATCCTTTTTATGACCATGTTGGGAATAGTGGTTGGGAACGCCATCCTTTGGAAGGATATGGGTCATACCCTGGTGAGCCCAATTACTATCTACACATGCATCAGTCTTACGAGCAAGAAGATTATAGTACTAGTTCTTCGTCTCTAGAGGATACAATCAAACTATTGAAAAGTAGTCCTTTTTATGATCCCTCTGTTCCTATTCCTCCTTTAGAAGAGTCCTTCAGGGAGTTAGCTGAGTCGACGCGTAAGTTAGCTGAGATGTATAGTGTAATTATAGACGAAAGAACTACAATAGTGAGTGAACTTTCTATAGAGGAATCCCTCAAGATGATGGCTGAGACGAACGAAAGACTTGCTCGAAATAATCTTACTTTCCAATATAGTGTTTCCAATAATACCCTTAAAAATGAGGATAGTTATTTTCATAATCAAGATGACGAGGTTAGAATTGGTAACACTACTTGTTTTGATGAGGTTCGATCTTTTTCATGTTATTATGATGAGGATAGTGTTGATGGAGAATCATACTTATGTAAGAATAGTGATCAGGAAATGGTTACTCCAATTGAGCTTTACAATGATAATATTATTTCTAGTTCAAATCCAAATAATTTTAATAATTATTCACCTATTCAAAAGGGAGAGGATTTGACTAGAGATACCCTCGTTTTAGACGATGTAGTATTTCCTATTTACAAAGCCGATAATGATTTAGAGGAACGAGTTTATTTTGAGAATAATGTTTTAGAGTCTAGCGATTTAGAAACAATAGTCTTAGACGAAGAAGATGAACTCGTAGAGATGAGTGAGGATGAACCTGACTTAGAAGAATCAATTGACCATTTCCAGGAATCTGATGACCTAGAAATTAGGGAAGTTGTGACTAGTCTTTCTAGAGACACGGAAAACTCTAAGTTTGGGGGTGATTATCATTCTCCATGTGCTTTAACTCTTAGAAAGTTCCCTCATGTAGGACTTGACATTTATGCCTCAACCATATTACAAGATTATCTTCATACATGTTTTCCCGAACCTAATGATGTCCATAGAGAAGCTCAGTTGTTAGAAACCCATCCTATGGTTGATGTGGTTAACCCAGGCTATGATACCAAGATTGACTTTGTTTTCCAACCAAAAACTTTTCAACCAATTGTGGGAACTTTTGATTTTAAGATGTGTCGGTTATTAAGTTTTGAGACTAAACCTAATCACTTTAGGATATTAGGGTCGACACATTTTCTTAAGGAAGACCACCTCTTTCATTGTGGTCAGCTGTGTGAGTCAAATCTGATTGACTTAGAGGATCCCCAGTTATTCAGGTTGTTGTTATGTGCTTCTCAGTTCTTAGTTGAGTTTTTCCAGACTCTAATACCTGAACCGGATCTTAGCTTTGAGGAAATCCAACCGATGAAAACCTTTTATTTAGACCCTTTTATAGAGCTTGAACCTGAACCACAACTAGATGTAGTTGTCTTAAGCAAGGGTATGTTCGGTATCTTCTTGGTCTGTTGCAGTTTCCTCTTCTTGTGGGTAACACTTTTTGATCCAGATGACCCACAATTATTCCGGCTACTACTATATGATTCTACGTGGTGACTAATCCTTGCTTAGTCTGGCTGAAGAATTTAAACTTAGCACTTCTTGGGAGGTAACCAATATTCATGCGACATGGTAATATCTTTCCTTATCTCTTTTGCTTCATTGGTAACAGTTTCTCCTTGTTCATGCTTTTAATTTTATCTTTAGAACATCGAGGACAATGTTAGATTTAAGTTTGGGGTATGGGAGAAACTTTTTAGTTGCACTTTTGAAACTTCTAGCGTCACATGGTATCCGGTTAGCTAAGTTTACATATTGTTTCTCACCGAAAAGATAGAAATTGGAATGCTAGAGATAACAACTTATTGAGACATTAGAGAAAAAGACATTGAGATCCTTGAAATTCAGGAGAGAACTTGTTACTTTTAGAGGGTAACCGTGATGGACCTAACCACACATGATGGAAAGGCAAGTAGGTCAAGGAAATTCCAGAAAGACAAAGCAACCTCACAATGTAGTCTTAGTTACTGGATTGCGTCTCACTCTCAGTAGAAACTTATCATCATCAACAAGCGGAGCGACATCAAAATCTATGAAGAAAGTTGAAGACATTTTAGGTTTAGAAGCAACAATAGAAGAGAATAATTCAAAAATCAAAGTTGAAGTTATAAGAGCAAATGATATAAGTTGTTAGAATCCATGATACCAAGACATCACAAGTTGCGAAGATCCAAGTTTTGAAAGTCCTTCTCTCATGGCCATGTAAATTTTTGTCTTGTAATTTTTTGTTTTCAAAAAAAAAAAAAAAACATCAATACGTTCTTTTTGTTCAATAAGGCCATAGGGAAGAAGAAATTTATAAGTCAAGCAAGAAATCGAAGAGAAGAGTTAATTGTCAAGGTTCTATGAGGTTCAAGAGTTTATCATCAACAGTTGAAGACCGAAGAAGGCGTTGTTTCTACTGAGCACTGTGAGAGAGTCGAAGAAAGATGCATTTTGGTTGCTTTGTTAGTCTTCTTTCAATCTGGCACAAGATCTTTCTAGCACTGGTTTAACTCATCACACGTAATTAGTCCAGCTGTGTAGCAGATGTCCCTCTCATTTTTATCTCTCTCCTAATCTTATCCAGCTGTAAAGCAGCGGACGCATCTTACAATGTTTGTCTAGCTGTGTAGCGGATATCTCTTTATCTAGCAGTCGTGTGGACGTGTCTCCCCTTTTCTTCAGTCAGCTTTAGAGCTGACACCTTTAATTTCTCTGGCATTCTACTTACTTGGAGATAGGTTGATAATATGTATGTCCTCATAGCTCTTTGGATACTTGTGACCAATTAGGAGAAAAGGTTTTGTGGGTACACCTCTGGTAAACCCTACGGAGACAACACTCCGCCGCTAGGGCCACCTAGCGGTTTAACGGCCTGCTGCACGTGCTAAGTGTAGTCTTTTTATCTTTTCAAAATAAATTTTGCTCGAGGACTAGCAAATAATAAGTTTGGGGGTGTTGATAGACGCATTTATGTGTCTAATATGTCTCATTTGTATGTATTGTTAGTGCTCGATTTTGTATTTATTGTGTTATTTTATGTCTTTGTAGGAATTTTAGAGAAATAAGTCCTTGCGGCGAAATGGGCTCGAAAAGTAGTGTTTTACACCCCAAGAAAAAGTACTAAAGGCACCCATCATTTATATAAGGGCACCCCTGGACACCCCAGCTGCTAAAGGCGTCCAACTTTTGGATTAAGGGAACTCCTTTTCTTATTCAAATTTTCAAACTCAAAAATTGGCGGTAAAATGCATGCAGACGGTTACAGATTTTGGACTTCGAATTTGAGCAGCTTTGAGTGAGATTCAATCTCTGGAAACCATTGGGCTGGTCTTGAATGGAGTTAACAGGCCTTGTACGTCTATTTTGATCGATGAATTTGGGATAGAATATCCGGACTTAGCTAAACAGAGAGGAAGAATATCTTTGCGAGAATATCGGGTCCTGTTGGAAGATTACATACGTGATATTGGAGGAGAATATCTTCTCATGATTCTTTTCTATCTTTAGAATAATACGCAGTAAACAGGGAGAGATTTTTGGATGAAGCATTGACGCGTAAATAGAGTTTAACAGGGAAAGAAATACCAGACTTTACGTGAAGAATAAAAAAAATATTGGGAGATAAAAGAGATTCTTGGTGAGGATTTGGTGGAGCTAGATGGTATAAAAGGAGTTTTTCGAGTCTCATATAAGGGGATGAAGAGTTTGGGGGTCGAGCCAGAGCCGAGAGGAGCGATAAATCGGGACTTGCAGGATTGTTCACCTGCTGCTGCTGAAGAAGAAGGAGGAGCTCAAGAACACGAAGAACGGACGGCCAAAGACCGTCGTTCTTCAACAGTTCCAGCAGCAGTGGAGAAGTGTCGCAGTTTAGCTGCAGTTTTCTGGTATCGTTTCTTTCTGGACGTGTTTTGTGAGTCTCAAAACCACTGTGTTATAACTTTTGACTCTTTTAATCATACTTTGAGCATAAAATATATATTTTGAGAACATGATTATTATGATTAGCTAAACCCCAACACTGGGATGATGGAGGAAGCCGTTCTTTACGCATATAATAATTATATTAATTCTTTTTTTGACTACTTGCACTTTTTATTAATCGATTTATGATTTTTCTTAATTGGTTGTGATATCGTATGATGATGTATGCTTGGTCGTAGTGCTTTTGATGCGTCATGCTAGTGATATACAATAAATATTCTAAAAATCTACCTTGGCAAGAATGAGAGTCCTTATGATTTGAGCTATAATTATTTCGAATAAATATATGAATTGTGTGAATGATTAATGGTGGAATCCTGTGTCCTAGTGTCTCTTGATCCTGTGACAAATATTGTGTATATATTTTTATTTTTAAATCTTTACAAGTCCGAGCAACGAATCCTTATTTACCTCAATCGAAATACAACAACAGTCGTCCAAAGTGGCTCCGTGACAACGAAAAGGAGTTCTGATATAGAAGTTGTTATGAAATCTTAAAAGTGTTGCCCAAATTTAATTTAATGTATATGTTTTAAGTTCTCAATTTTAACTTAAATAGAAAACTTTAAAAGAAGATTATTATCTATCAAACAAAAGTGCAATTACATTAACGATTCAAACCACGATTCAAATTAACGATTAACATTTATCTATCAAACTAACGATTACCAAATATGTATTCCCCTAAGCCTTTTGATCCTATGAAACCTCACTATTTTGAGTCTGAGATGGTGGTTGAGTAGCATTAGGCGATTCATAACCTTGAAAAGGTACCGGAGATGGTTGAATTGGAGGCGCTTGAAATTGGTGAAATGCTGAAGTAGTTGGGGTATAAATTACGGATTGCCTAAATGCATCCATATTTACGCCACCACCAGGAGTAATTACAGGACCTTGGTGCGTGAAACCAATAGGAGATTAGAACTGAATATCCGTCACCTCCACGTCTGCTGCTGCTGTTGCTCTTGTTGTTGTTGGTAGTTGAGTCTCTTCCACCATATTTGGAGTAGAATGACGACTTCTTCGACCTCCACGACTTCCAAGACTTCTTACAATGCTATCACCAGGGGAAATACCATCATGACCTAAACCTACCTGAGAACTTGACCCTAACGGAGTCTCGGGCATTTAGAAACTCAAGTTCTCCCTCTGTATCTGCATGTGTCTCAAGTGAAAACTCTAGAATTCATTGAAAAGAGATGTTAAATTTTTCAGCTGGTTCTGATACTCTTTTGGTGATGTCACCACACCATAGTATTGATAGCTCTATTTCCCAGCTTCATTACTAAGTGGAACTGTAACAATATCTCCACCGGGTGATAAAGTCCGGATTTCCCAAGGTATTTGAGGCATATTTGACAACCTTATTTGACTGCTAGGATACGTATATGCTTCGCCCGTCGGTGGTGGAGGTTGGGATGGAAGACCTGTAAGTGGCAAATTTCCAATTCTTGGAAAGTCAACACTACCTAAGTTTTGTGGATGAACAATAATATTGAGCTTGCATACCTTTTGAAACCAACTGTAGTAATCAAAGTCATCATCTAGGATTTGGATCAAATCTTCAGCTTCTTCCCAAGGTTCTCCATTATTTATCAATGTCAACCAATCATCTTGTGAAATTATTGAAGTTGGAAATGGGTTGATTGCTTTTACCTTTTTGGCTTGTAGCTCAAACATATGTCTTTCTCTGTAGTACCAGATACCATGACCCGTAATAGGACCGTAAAACACAACTCGCTTAAGGCTTAACTGTAGCATGGCTTGTGTTATTGGTTCATGGTACTCGTCAACAGAAATATATGGCATTGTCTTGATGTTGACACTAGTTCTACACACTTGTTGCATCCTTTGCATAGCAACGACATTTTGACCATCGTTAATTTGACCAATCCAATTATCAGCTTTGTACTTGTACACGATTGGAAAAATTAATCATGCGTCATGAAGCTAAGGTTCACAGATCTTAAAGTAAGTATACCACCAATACTGAAAAATAAAATTGATGAACATTGTTGTGCTAGTACATTCACCACCAGTTTAACAATTAAATCGATAATGAATCAAATAGTAAAAAAGGGATCGTGGTTCTTACCTTCAATACGACCCAAAATCCATTCAAGCTATCTTTATCCTTACTCGAGCATTCACCGATACTTATGTATAGCTCAGCTAAAATTGCATAACCCCATCATAATTTGGCGCTTTAGTTAAATCTTCTAAATAGTCGAGAAAACCAATTAATTTCACTGAGCTAGCATTAGGGGAAAAACTTGGCCATACAACCATAACACAAAAATACGTTCAAGCTCGGGATAATCTTCAACTCTGTGTATCCCCTTGGCAGCATACGGTTCAAAAAAACCTTCAACCCAGACACTCTTAATCCATATGAGTGTAATATTCTGGAATCTGGCTTTCCTTCAGTATCATTTGAGTAAAGGGAAGTAGTTGTTTCCATCTGGTCCAGCCGTCTGGGCCACCCCAACCCACCGAGGTAATTAGTCGAAAAGTAGAAAAATTATTTGGGTATTTCCTAAGAGATCATGATTTATTTTAGTTTGTTATGTTCGGAATGTATATATTAGATTAAAAAGGAAATTAGATAAACATGAAAATATTCATTCCATATCTCATTATACTGCTACAATATCTCATTTTTTAGTAATATGGAAATTGAAATATTCGGTGTAAATACCAAAGAATCGTGATTTAAGATAATGATGGAAACCCTAAAAAATTAGAGTTTTCAAATTACACCAAGCATAGAAAAAAACTAATATAGAGTATTAAGAGGGATTGTTGATATGATATTGACGAGAGGATCCAAAAACATCCTAGACTGACGCGACCATTCGCCAACAGGTATATTGGATGTCTATATATATATATATA